>NC_142192.1:4942500-5217500 GCF_026936395.1 Plectropomus leopardus
AGTTGGAGGCTTGGTAGCAGCTTACTGTCAAAATCTGCAGGTGGAAGCAGGAGCTGAAGATTGGTACATAGGTTTTGGTGGAGATTTGGTGCCAGAATCAGCAAATGGAGGGAAATCTGCTGGTTGCTGATAGTGTACTAGTTGGAGGTTGAAGTAGGTTTCAGATGACACATGGTTCTTGCCATGCTGGAATATTGCTGGTAGTGGTTGTAGTTTAGAACATTTTGCCAAGCAGTTTCCCAGAATCTGCAGGTGAAGGTGGAAGTTGAAAAATGCTGATTTAGGCTTTTGGTGGAAGTTTAGTGCAGCTCTCTGCCAGAGTCTGCAGGTGCAGCTGACACCTGTAAGTTCCTCACAGATGATGTCGTTTGACGTTTGGGGGCAACTGTTGGCTAGAATGTGCAGACAGCAGCTGCAGAATGCAGATAAAGGCTGTAGTTGGAGGCCGAGCGAGGTTTAAGATGACACGTGGTTCCTCAGCACTTAGAGGTGATGGAGATTATGGAATGTTGCTGGTCGTGGTTATAGATTTAGCAGTTGGCAGCAGCTATTTGCAAAAACGTGCAGGTAAAGGGTGGAAGCTGCAGATTGCTGACAGAGGCTGTAGTTTGAGCTTTCACAGCAGCAGTCTGCCAGAATCTGCAGTTGAAGGAAGCAAAGCAGGTACTGACAATGACGCTGCTGCAGCTGTCTGCAAGTAGTTGGAGGTCTGGCAGCAGTTGTCTGCTAAAATGTGCAGATGGATGCTACAGGTTGCTGGTACAGGCTATGAAGGTTGAAGGTTATGCTGGAGGCTGCAACTGCAGGTTTCTGACAGAGGCTTTAGGTGGATGTTTTGTGGCAGCAGTTTTGCTAGAATCTGCGGGCGCTCATGGGTGTCACATGTTCCCCAACACTTGGAGGTGATGGAGCCGATTATATATGGCTGGTTGTGGTTGTAGTTCAAGCATTTGGCCAAGCTGTCTCCCAGAATCTGCAGGTGGAGGCAGCAGTGCAGATTGTCTGAGAGAGGCTTAGGGTGGAGGTTTGGAATCAGTTGTTTGCCAGAATAAGCATGTGAAGGCGGCAGCTGCACGTTGCTGACATACTTTGTGAGTGGAGATTTGGTGTAGCCCTGGTGTCCATCCTCTCCAATTGTTTTTTCACTTTACCCATGAGAGGTAATGAGACCTGCTGTGGCATTTTAAAAGAAAATGGCTTGGCGTCAGGTTTGAGCTTCATGGTGTAAAGTGTGAAGCAGCCCGAGTCCATCTCAGAGTTTCGGATATGACTGTCTGACTGTGGCTCGGTCTATGGTGTCAACTCTGGTTATTAGTCTCACTGAAGCTTTTCTGCTCAGTAGCGCCAATCGTAGATCTCTCACTCCATAGATTTTCTCTGTAGTGGTCCTCTCTCCATATGAGAGTGTCTCTGAAGCTGAACCCCAAACAATACGTTTCTTTCCACCAGGACCACAGAGCAGTTTTTGTGCCTTTTCTAATTTTTAATTTGTGTGCGTGATTCCTTTAAACACCTGCTCAGGAATGGCTGTAACATTGGCTCCTGAGTCCAGTTTGAATGTTACTTACTGCCTCTTGAGTTGATGTCAACCATACATGGTTCATCATCTGAAGCCACCTCTCCAAGACAGAGTCCATCCATGTCCTCAGCCATCTCTTTCACTGTGCTGTTGGACCTGCTGACTTTCTCATAATGTTCTTTCTTGCCACAGTTGTGGCACAAATGCTGAGTGAGACGGTGACCAATACCAAATTTGGGGCATGCTTTCCGTTTCAGCTTTGTTTTGTTCTGTTTTTGTAGCTTTTTGTTGTTGTCTGTTTCTTGGATTCATATTTGTGCTGCTTTCCTGGCTTAAAATGCAGCGTTCATAGCGGGTTTACCAGCAGTCATCTCTCATCTTAAATCAGTCTGTTGTTGCTTTATTTCCACTGACTTTCGGTCCATTGTGATAGCTTTTGTGGGTGGCAGGTCTTTGTCAAGCTGCATCTTCTCTGACAGTGATGAATTATTAAGATTCACTAATATTCTGTCTCTCAAAAGTTCACCATGCAATTCTCCATCCTCATCATTTTCTTCCAGTGCATAAAGTGCTGTGATGAATGAGTCCACTTTTTCAGTTGGCTGCTTCACTCTCCTGTTGAACTTAGCCCATTCATATATCATGGGTTTTTTTTTTTTGGAAGAAAATATAAACTGCACTGTATCAGTGCTGCATGCTGGCTTGTTTGTGGAGGGCTGCAGCTTTCTGTCAGAAATTGCAGGTGAAGGAGAGGCCGACAGGTTTCCAACAGAGGCTCACGTTGGAGGTGTGGCAGCAGCTATCCTCCAGAATTTGCTGGTGGAGGCGGAAGCTGCAGGTTGCTGACAGAGGCTGTAGTTGTCCTCTGTAATGGAGCTTATGGCATGTTGCTGGTTGTACCTTGAACAGAGCTGTCGCCAGAATCTTCAGATGGAGGATGAAGCTGCAGGTTGTTGGCAGAGGCTTCACGTGAAGGTCAAAAGGAGTTTCACATGGCGCTTTGTTTTTTAGCACTAAGATGATGTAGCACTTAAATCTTTAGCACTAAGATGATTTGCTGCTTTGTTTTTTAGCACTTAGATGGTGTCCTAAACTTATGGATCCTGGTTGTGGTTGTAGTTTGAGCATTTGATACATTCTGTCTGGCCATAAGCCACTGCTGTGGCCAAACCTCCATCCTCACGTGGAGGTCCCAGTGCAATTTGAATTCAAATTAAAGCAGATGAAATGCTGCTGGTTGTGTTTGTAGTTTGACAGTATGGCCAAGATGTTTGTCAGAAACTGAAGGTTGCATTGCAGCGCTGAGGCTTTTAATGAAAGTTAGGTGAAGCCATCTGCCTGAATCTGCACATGGAGGCAAAAGCTGCAGGCTCTGGAAAGAGGGTGAAGTTGGCAGTTTTCCCACAGTCACCTGCTAGAATGTTCAGGTTGAGTTGAGATGACTCCATGAGACACTTTCTGATGACACATGGTTCTTCAGCACTTTGAGGTGATGGAGCTGATGACATTTTCAGGTTTGGCCATGCTTTCCCCCAGAATCTTCAGGTGGAGGCAAATATTGCAGACTGCCTACAGAAGCTGTAGTTTGAGGTTTGCAGCAGTTTTCTCCGAGGATGTGCGTGTTGAGATTGCAGGTCTAGGTTGCTGACAGAGGCTGAAGGTGGAAATAGCAAGAGTTGTCTGATTGCATGTGAATCTTAAGAACTTTGAGGAGAGTGAGCCAAGGGAATGGTGGTGGTTGTGGTCGTAGTTTGAGCATTTGGCCAAGCCATCTACCCAAATCTGCAGGTGGAGTTGCAGTTTCCAGGCAGAGGCTGTAGTTGAATGTTTTGCAGGAGCTGTTTGCCAAAACTTGTGGATGAAATTTGTAGCTGCAGGATTCAGACCGAGGTTGAAGATAGAGATGAAAGAACGTTTTGATGGCAAATATTTCTTCAGCACTTTGCAGTGTTCAAGCATATGGAATGCTGTAGTTATGACTGTAGTTTGATTATTTGGCCATGCTGTGTCTCAGAATATAAAAGTGGAGGCAGTGGAGGTTTAGTGCAGCTCTCTGCCAGAGTCTGCAGGTGCAGGTGAAAGCTGTAAGTTCCTCACAGATGCTGTAGTTTGAAGTTTGGGGACAGTTGTTGGCCAGAATGTGCAGACAGCAGCAACAGAATGCAGATAAAGGCTGTAGTTGGAGGCTGAATGAGGTTTAAGATGACACGTGGTTCCTTAGTACTTAGAGGTGATGGAGCTTATGTCTTTGGCTGTTGTTTTAGATTTAGCAGATGGTGGTAGCATTTTGCAAGAACGTACAGGTAAAGGGTGGAAGCTGCAGGTTGCTGACAGAGGCTGTAGTTGGTTTCACAGCAGCTGAATCCTTTTTCCTCCACCTGCAAGAATCTGCAGGGGGAGGAAAGAGGTGCAGGTTCCTGACAGCCTGACAGAGGCTTCAGGTGGAGGCCAAAAAAGGTTTCATATTGCACGTTTCTTCAGCACCTTGAGGTGATGGAGTGGAGTTTTTTGGCAGCAGGCTGCCAGAATCTGCAGGTAGAGGCTGCAGCTAAAGTTTGATGACAGAGGCCGTAGGTGGAGTTTTATGGCGGCGGTCTATCAGAATCTGCAGGTGGAGGCAGCACCTGCAGGTTAATGACAGAGGCTGTAGGTGGAGTTTTATGGCAGCGGTCTGCCAGAATCTGCAGGTGGAGACGGCACCTGCAGGTTAATGACAGTCGCTTTAAATGGAGGTTGTTTTTAAGCGGTCTGCCAGAATCTGCATGTGGAAGCAGCAGCTGCAGGTCACTGACAGAGGCTGTAGTTTGAGATGTTGAGGTAACAGACTGCCAGAACCTACAGTTGGAGGAATAAGCTGCAGGTTTCTGACAGAGTCTGTGGAGTTTTTTAGGAGCGGTCTGCCAGAATGTGCAGCTGGAGGCGGCAGCTGCACATCACTGACAGAGGCTGAAGCTCGAGGTTTTGAGGGTTAGGGTTAGGTGAAGGTTTTGAGACAGCGATCTGCCAGAATCTGCAAGGGGAGTCGGAAGCTGGAGGTTACTGACAGAGGCTGTAGGTAAGGTTTTGTAAAAGTGGTCTGCCATATTTTGCAGTTGGAGACGACAGCTGCAGGTTAATGACTGACACTTTAGATGGAGGTTGTTTTTAAGCGGTCTGACTGCAGGTGGAGTTTTTTGGTAGCGGTCTGCCAGAATCTGTAGGTGGAGGCAGCACCTGCAGGTTATTGACAGAGGCTTTCGGTGGTGGTTTTTGGCAGCCGTCTGCCAGAATCTGCAGGTGGAGGCGGCAGCTGCAGTTTGATGACAGAGGCCGTAGGTGAAGATTTATGGCAGCGGTCTGTCAGAATCTGCAGGTGGAGGTGGCACCTGCAGGTTAATGACAGAGGTTATAGGTGGTGTTTTTTGGCAGCAGACTGCCAGAATCTGCAGGTGGAGGCGGCACCTGCAGGTTGATGACAGAGGCTTTAGGTGGTGTTTTTTGGCAGCAGTCTGCCAGAATCTGCAGGTGGAGGCGGCAGCTGCAGGTTAATGACAGAGGCTATGGTGAGGTTTTGTAAAAGCAGTCTGCCACAATCTGCAGTTGGAGGCGACAGCTGCAGGTAAATGGCAGACGCTTTAGATAAAGATTGTTTTTAAGCGGTCCGCCAGGATCTGCAGATGGAGGCGGCAGCTGCAGGTCACTGACAGAAGCTTGAGGTGGAGGTTTTGAGGCAATAGACTCCCAGAGCCTACAGGTGGAGGCGGAGGCTGTAGCTGGAGGTTTTAAGGGTTAGGGTTAGGTGAAGGTTATGAGGCAGCAGTCTGCCAGAATCTGCAGGTGGAGGCGGCAGCTGCAGGTCACTGGCAGAGGCTGTAGCTAGAGGTTTTGAGGCAGCGGTCTGACAGAATCTGCAGGTGGAGGCAGCACCTGCAGGTTAATGACAGAGGCTGTGGATGGAGTTTTTTTGAAGCAGTCTGCCAGAAACTGCAGCTGGTGTCGGAAGCTGGAGTTTATTGACAGAGGCTGTAGGTGAGGTTTTGTAAAAGCGTTCTGCCACAATCTGCAGTTGGAGGTGACAGCTGCAGGTTAGTGACTGACACTTTAGATGGAGATTGTTTTCAAGCGGTCTGCCAGAACCTGCAGGTGGAGGCGGAAGCTGCAGGTCACTGACAGAGGCTATAGGTGGAGTTTTATGGCAGCGGTCTGCCAGAATCTGCAGGTGGAGACGGCACCTGCAGGTTGCTGACAAACCCTTTAGAGGGACGTTGTTTTGAAGCTGTCTGCCAGAATCTGCATGTGGAGGCGTTAGCTGCAGGGTAATGACAGAGGTTGTGCGTTGCAGACTTCACATTTGAAGGCGGCTGTGAGAGGCTTTTGGTGGAGGATGGATCTAGAAACTTAGAATTGTATCACTATAAAAACTATTACCACTACAAGTATTTTTTTGCCCAGTTGAAATAATTCTGTCATGAAAACTTGCAAGTCAAATAAATCCAACCCAAGAACATGCACTTGAAAGTCTTACTCAGATTACTTACTTTAAACATGCAATGCAAATGAAACTTACCTAAAAACATTTAATTCAAAGAAAACTTATCTAGAAACATGTAATTCAAAGGAAACTTAGCCAAAAACATGCAATTCAAAGAAACCTTACCTAAAAACATACTCTTAAAATGGAACATATTTAAAAACATACAGTTGAAATATACTTGATGTAAAATAGTTTCAGTTTAGCTCATTTTATGAGAAAAACATGAATTCAAAATCAGTTGCCAGGACAAAAGCGCTTACCTGCAGACTCACCTGCAGGTTCAGCAGCTCTCTTGCTCCACCTGCTGCCAACCTGGTTTCTCCTCTTGATCAGGAGCCTCACGTTCCTTACCCACTTTGGCTCAGGGCCACTGCACAACGGCTGAGACTTACCGGATGCCGCAGGTCCTTGAGGGGGGCTTGCAACCAAAGACTTACCTGGTGATGGAGGTGAGTCAGAGGAGCTCGGCTCAGGGTCACAGCCACGGGGAGTCTGGTGCAGGGACCAAACGGAGGATGAGCCGTGGAAGGCTGCACCCGTCTGGGTTTGGGATGAGCACGCTGGTCCAAGTAGCACCCTGGTCCACCGGAGGGTTAAAACAAATACAGCTGTCAGACCCCTGCTCCGTATTTTGTTTACACAACATGGGTTGTTCTACCATAATCATTTTCTGGAAAAGTCATCACATCACAGGTAGATAATATGTCAAATAAATGATGTGCAGACTCAGTGGAGTCCTTGCCCTTCTTACATGGTTTCCCAGTGGACTGGATGCACCAGAGTAGCTGGGTGAGGAACCAGGGGAGGAGCCAGACGAAGAGCTACTCTGGGAGGCTGACGCTGGGACCCTCCGCAAGATGAGCCGTGGGCTGTCGGGTCTGCCGGGGACTGGCTCAAGGACGCACCTGAAGCGCTGTTTGATGCAAAGTTTTAAAGAAACACAACGGTGAGAATACTGCTCCACATCACGTTTTTATTGTATTTCTGGAAAAGTCATCACATATATGGAAAATGTGTCAAATGTGTGATGTAGACAGACTGTGGAGTCCTTGCATTACTTACAGTGTCCCCCAGAGGACTGGAGGCACGAGACGAGGCAGATAAAGAGCCAGACGAGGAGCCAGACGAGGAGCCGGGAGCTGCAGTGGAGGGCTGGCGCTGTGTCACTCGGAAGTGGCGACAGGATGCACCCATAGCGCTTGTCCAACTAAAGGTAAAAACAAGCACAACCCTGAGAGCACTGCTCCACATCATGTTATCAAAGCATGGCTTGTATTTCTGGAAGTAACTTCATATCACACAGTCCTGCACTGAAAATGTTATTTAAGTCAAATGAAGTATAATCAGGAACAGGTATTAAGAGTGAAAGTACCCAATGCAGAAAAAATAGTTCTAGACAGAAAAAACACAGCCTAAAATACTTACATAAAAAAACAAAACAACACTCCAAACAAGGGTCAAAAAACACCTCCAAAACAAAAAAACTCAAACAAAACTTTTTTTAAAAAAAAAATGGGAAAAAAACTCACAATTACAGAAAACTTGAAAAATAAAAACCCACTCCCAAAACAAAAAAAAAATTTACTCAAATGTTTCGTGTTGCTGTTGTACTTGTTCACTGTTTTGTAATTGAATTTGTGATACAACATCATATTTTATAAACTCCTATTGTGTTTTTTTCTGCAAAACATCTGAACATGTAACGAAAGCTGTCAGTTAAATGTAGTCAAGTAAAAAGAACAATATTTCCTTCTTAAATTCAAAAAATAAAATTACTCAAGTAAAGCACAGGTACCTCAGTGTCATACTTAAACACAGTACTTGAGTAAATGTACTTGGTTAGATTCCACCAGTGTTGGAAAATATTTCAGTGCGTCATGTTCAGACTCAGGGAGTCCTTGCATTTCTTACAATGTCTCTTTCAAGACTGGATGCACCAGAGTAGAACGGGGAGGAGCCAGGGGAGGAGCTACTCTGGGAGGTCGGTGATGGGACCCTCCGGAGGACGAGCAGCGGACTGCTGGGCCGGCCAGGGACAGGAACAAGGGTGTAACTGCAGCGCTGAGCCATCTGAAGGTAAAGACAAATCCTACAATGAAACCACTGCTCTGTGTCGTGTTGAGATACCATGGACTGTTATACCATACTGACTTTCTTGTAAATTCATCACATCATCTGTTTAATGTGAAAGAGTAACACAATGCAATAATACTTCATTAAAAGTACATTTTAAGCATTAAATTATTGACAGGCAAAAATATAAAAGTATTTGTAATCTCGAAAATACCACAGTGCCAAATGTCAGCATTTCTTTCACGGTGTTACCTTACATATGTCAGCGTGCACGCATAACCTGATGGCACACATGGAAGCTGTTACACTCTTATTTTCTTTTGACACATCAAACCCATTAGCACACAGTCAGCACTGATACAGCTTAAGTGTGCAGAATACAGTAAAATGTAACATTTCAGACTACATGTTGATGGCAAACTCAGAAAATTAGGTCACAATCTACTTTTGGAAACTAACTCAAATTTGTGCATGTTTGTTTGTATGTTTGTTTTAAGTCATAATAGCTATGTTATTTATGAAACCAGTTTGTTCTGTTAAGAGTCTGGAAGCTTTATCACAGCAGACAGGCATGGATGGATTATGAATTGGCCTACCAGACACAGGCCCAGGGGCCCAGAGTGTCAGGGGCCCTCTTGCCTCCACCCCCAAAATGTCTCTGACATTAACATGAAAAAGACAAACAACGACTCCAACAACAGAAATTCATGTGACAAATACAAAAAAATACAAAAAATTAACTCAGAGAGAAAACATTTCCTCAAAGAGACAAAACGCTACAAAAAAGTTACACAATTAGTTAAAAAAAACACAAATTGACCAACAGAAAAAGACAAAAGACACAAAATAACCTAAATTACCCTAAAGGTACACAAGATTACCAAAAATTTTACCGTAAAGAGACAAGGAACTACCAAAAGATCCGTAATTTGCCACAAACATTTACAAATCTACCAAATAAGATGCAAAATTACCCAAAGAGACATACGATTACTCAAAGAGATGCAAGGTTACTAACCCTCAAAAGGTTACTGCAAACAATCACAAATTGACTTAAAAAGATACATAATTACCTCAAAAAGATGCAAAACTGCCTCAAAGATACACACAATTACTAAAGTCTGTAATTTACCTCAAAAAACAAAACAAACATTGACCAAAAAACACAAAAATTAACTTCAAAAAGAAACAAAATTACAATTAAGAATCAAAACTAACAAAAAAGTCAGTAATTTACCACAAACAATTACAAATCTACCTGAAATGGCATGAACTTACCTCAGAAATACTAAATTTCTTTAAAGAGACAAAAAAACCCACCAAAACGTCACAAAATTATCTCAAAGAAACACCAATCAACCAAAAAAGACACACCTGACAGACGCAGTTACCTCAGAGACACAAAACGACCTTTAAAGTAAGTTATTTACACAAATCGACCTATAAGGACACAAACTTACCTCAAAGAGAAACAAATCAACCAAAAAAGACACAAAATTATGCCAAAGACACAAAGTGACCTCAAAGACACATTACCTGAGAGAGACAAAATTACCCAGGGACACAAAATGACCCCAAAGACACAAAACGAGTACAAAAAGACACAAAACCTAAAACTGTGTGTGTCCTGCCCTATATGAAGCAGAAGTGGTGGGGCCTTTTGTGAATCGTGCCCAGGGGCCCATTGTCTCATAATCCGCCTCTGCACAGAGGAGCTACAGAAAGATAGCTGTCTTTGAAATTTAGCCCCAAATCATTCAACAATATGTCAATTCTAACTTCTCTTGCTGACTGAGAAAAAGTCAGCAGCATATCAGCGTGTTTTTCTCGAAAATCTCTTCGCCCAGCTGTTTTACAGCCTCTGTTTCACACTGTGTGTGTTGCTCAGGATATGATAACATCATAACATTACTCCTTTTTGCTTCAATTACTTATACATTTTAAAGATCTGACTTATGATGAGCATGTTCAAATGATAAGTTTGTTGCTGCTTTCATCTCTGATGGCCTGAATCCCCAAGAAGTGAACAAACAAACATTATTGTTATTGGCAATGCTTATGTTACTTGTTGAGGATGAAACGGACAGGTGGTGAACCAAAGAAAGCAGCTTTAGATTTATTGATTCAAACTTGGTCACAACAGTCAAAAGTCAGCTGGATTTGATTAATTTACACTGAAAATAGAAAATATTGTCCATATTAGCAATTAGTCGTTAATTTTTCAGGTCGATTGGGAAGGTCTCAACGGTGAAACAGACAGGAAACAACATGGGGTTAAACAGAATAAAAACCTCACGTCTACCATGAATTATACCGTTTGTCAGTGACAGTAGGTCTTAAGAAGATGTCCAGATGTGAAAAGTCTCAGTTTGAAGTTTCTTTCTCAGAAAAATCGTCGAGTGAAAGTAGATTTCGTGGTGTTTCTGCTGCTGGAAAGTTTGTTTTAGTTTGAAAAATCAAACGATGCGTAACGACGCATTGGAACCATCAGGTCTGTTCTGAGAACACGTCATAGCTCAAAGTTCTCCTTCAGTCCTCATCAGCCAGTCCAGTGATGCCAAATGATGTTTGCTTCAGTCATTTCATTTCTGTGTCTTCTCTCTTCTGTTATGATACTTTGTTTTCATATTCACGTGGACAGTTTTTCTCCAATACACACCATATATCCTATGCCAGATTTCCAGAGAAAATATCCCTATATAAATACCCAGACTCCATATATCATACCTTCACATGAAAAATCATTATAACGATTATTACTTGCACACCAGAGAAGAGATGTTGTACTCCATCTCCCTGTACAATCAATATAGACAAATTACATTTTATATTTCATTTTCGCTGGGCGCTCCGTCCCTTTTTTATCGCTTGTCAACAGAGCCGCACTGCGCTTTTACGCACGAATGGTGGCACTGTGAAGGACAGCAGAGCGCCATGAAGGCCGTCAGCGTGTGAGCGTTTTTCTGCCTCCACACCAAGAAGGTGATTCTGCTGCCTGCTCTGCTGTTGTTTCTCTGGGGAAGAAGTGGGATTGAAGCTTCACTTTGGATGGAGACTTCCGTCGCTTCACCGGGGCCGCCAACAGCGTTTAAATCGCTCCAGAAAACAGCTGTAGCAGCTGAGCCACGATCCGACTCTGGTCCAGAGTCTGAACCAGAGAGGAACATTGAGGGCAGAAAATATCTGTTGCATCTGTCTCTAACTGGAGTGATGTTGGGCACTGTGGAACCAAATTACGCACGGCAGATCCGCTCATTACATTTTGTGCAACGAGCCTCAGATGCAAGAAAAACTGTAAACGGAAAAAGCCGTTAATGTCACAGTTTCTTCTGTTTTGGGTTTTTTTTTTTTTTCTGATTTCCACACCGTGTCCAAGTGCGCCACAGGTGCGCCAAGGGAGCCCGATCACGCACTTACCCAAAGTATTTTTGGCAAGCTGCCGACGCACTTGGTAGAGCTCACCTGCGCGTGATCTGGCTGAGATGCTTGGTCCGCGATAGTAGATCCCGTGATGTGCTCTTGTGCGCACAGAAAGTTGGGGGACATAAAGTCTCCTTGTCCTCACTGTTTAGGCTGGAGTGCGTCAAACGAACTTTGCGCTGTTTTAACGGGTTTCTGCGATGGACGCAACATTGAGCGTCAACATATTGTTGCCGTTTGTTGAGAATGAAACTCTGATCAGCTGCGGTGTCATCCAGGGCCCTAAGCATCTATTTAAAATCGGGGGGGAGGGGACCCTTTTAAATCAGCACCTTTTAGAATTCCACCCAGGCCAAATTTTTGGAAACTCAACAGCTTAACTGATAAATTTACAGCAACTTGAAATAAATAAATCTTTGAACAGGAGTTCTCAAAGTTTACATGGCTGTGTAGGGAGCCAGCATATAATCAAGAAGCCCACAGGAAAAGTGCACAGAATGGCAGTTTTTATGTCATTTTTATGACATCCTAAACTGTGACTTTTCTATGACATGAGGCGACCACAATGACACAAACTGAACTCAAAGACACATAAAATTACATCAAAGAGACACAAAACTACAAAAAAGACACAAATCTACCTGAAATGAACAGCAGAAAATCCCAGAGCCTCAAAATTAATTCAAATTTACCTCAACAAGACAGAAATTTAAGTTAAAACACACATAAAATGAGCTCAAAGAGAAACAAATGTACCTCTAAATTGACCACAGTGAAACAAATTCGACTCAAGGAGACAGAAACTGACACGTCAAAGTCACAAACTGACCTCTCACAGAAACAATGTTGCTGCAAAGAGACACAAAGTGACCATGGCAGCACAAATAGACCTTTCAGAGACACAAAATTACGTCAAAGATATACAAAATAACTGCAGTGACACAAATTAACCTCAAATACACAAGCTGACCTCAAAAAGACACAAAATCGACCTCAGAGACACAGAATGACTTAAGATATACACAACATGACCTCAGAGAAAATCTCTGGACATCTTCGAGACAGATGTTTATACGTTTATTTTTATATTTATGCATTCATTCACTGATTACTGTATTTATTTACACAATTATTCACATATTTATTTACTTTATACATTTTTGTCAATTATTAATGTATTTACTTACTTATTCCTTTATTTGTATGTTTGTTTGTTTTTCTTTAAGTATTTATTTACATATTTACATATATATTAACTTATTACTGTTTTTGTTAACTCATTTATTAACATATTTATTTACTCAGTCCTGTACTGGCATAATTAATTAAACATGGAGATATTTATAAATTTATTTTCAGTTCATGCATTCATTTTCTGATTCCTGTATGTATTTACACATTTATTCACATATTATTTTACTTTATTTTGTGTTTATCTATACATTTATTTGTACATACATATGCTTTTAGCTGTTTGTATTTGTCAATTCATTTTTTTTTTTTACATTTATTCATTCATTTATTAAAATATTTATTTCCTAATACCTGTATTTATAAATATATCCACATTCATTTATATATGTATTTATAAAATGACATGTTTGAGAGGCTGCAATGTCCTCATAATAGCTACCAGGATGACTTTTAACCAAGCTAGCTAGTTGAAGGCCAGCAGGCTGTAATACACTGGCAGCTTCACTGTTTGATGAATAAAACATGAATATAAAACACTTAAAGCAAAAATGTAGCCCAACATTTGGCCTGAGTGAGCAAAGCCGTATTGTTGTTGTGACATGGCCAGAAAGGTGAGGGGAGAGACGTATGCATAGTTTTGATAACCTTTTGAAACCTGAGTAAATCGGCTTGACTTCTGACAAATTCAGAAATTGTGAAAAATGAGTAAAAATTGATGAAGAAAATGACCTGAAAATAGAATTACATGTTAAAGCCATGAAGAAAAATATATACTTTTTAAAGAAAACATTTAAGCATTTAAAAAAACCAGTTTTCTTTCTTCTATTGCTTATTTTCAGGGTATTTCCGTGTAATTTTTTAATTAATTTCTTGCTAATGTTTTGGTCATGTCTTCTCCCCATGTTTTTAATCAATTTTTGCTCTGGTGTCAAAGGGTTAAAGGTTAAGTAAGGTTAAGTAGAATAACTTTAACCTTAACATTACCTTAATAAAAAAACTGCTAAAATGTTTTAGCTCTCTCAGCTCTGCTCTATCATGTTGCATCCTGGGTCACTCTGCTCAGGTGTGCTGCTGCTCACAGGTGAAGGGGGCGTGGCCTTTGTGAACAGAGAGCAGGGAATTGTTTGGGAAGGGGTTTTTGAAGGAGGAAACAGGAGGGGGAGGTGGAAGCTGGGCAGCTTGCTGATGAAAAAAGCCTTCACTTGTGTCTTTTTTATGCTGTTTCCTCAACAGGCTGCAGGAGGAAGAGAAGCAGTGTGTGTGGTGGACCATGAACACAGAGCAGAGGTTCCTTCCTTCACTCCCAGGTGACTTAGATTCTTTTTTGTGGATGTTTTTCCATTTTTTTGCAATGCATCACATTTTCTGGTTTTCTATTTTTGGATTTTGAAAGGGTAGACTATGAACATTTCTGTTCTCAGGTGTTTTAACCCTTTGAAACCTGGAGCGACATCACTTCTCTTGTGCTGCTTTTAGACACTTTTCACAAGTATTTAACCCTTTGAAGCCTGAGTAAAGTGGTGCAATTTCTCTTCAAAACATGAAGAAAAAGTCAATGAGCAACTTGGTAAGAAATCTTCCGCAGATTGCAGGAAATAAGCAGATTTAGAGAATTAAAAAACAAACAAACAAACAAAAAAATATGTTAAAGCAAGGAAAATGTTTAGGGAAAATAAAGAATAAAGTAAGGGAAAAAATTATATTGTTCATATTCATGTGTTTAAATTATGTTACAGAATTTTAATATTTTTAAACCACCTTTCTCAGTCATTTTCTTTTTTTAACTTTCAATTTTTTTTTCGATTATTTTAAACTAAATTCTAGGCAATTTTCTTCTTTTACTTATTTCTGGCAATATTTTGGGGCCTTTCATCATTTCTCATTGCCTTCTTCACATGATTTTAAAAGAGGTCAAAACTATTTTCTCAGGTTCCAAAGGGTTAATTTGGACTATAAGGACAATAATTTAAGTAGAAAATCCTCCACTTTAGATTTTAGATTTTAGATTTTCTTTATTGGGGACGAGGTTACTTTCTTGATAAACTGTGTCCAACCCCATTTAAATTTTGATGCAGCACTCTCTTTTGCTTGTGTCAGTAGAGAGTTAAAAGCAGACCCATTATATTAATAAACACTCCTTTAACCAAGTTAAACTTTCCACAAGCTCTTGAATTCAAATTATAACAGGGCTTTAAAATTAAGCAGATTGTTATGTACTACTACATATCACCATGTTAGTGACGTCAGACCAGAATTACTTTCATCGAGTTAACCAACATCAGTCCTAACCATAAATATTAAATATTCATTAATTTTCAGAATTTAACCCCTTAAAATTCCAGGTTTTTGTCAGGATGCTGCTATGATTTTAGATGGAAAATGCCAAATATGGTAAAAATCATCATCAGGTTGAAAATAGTCAAAACGACATATTCCAAGGCGGAAGCTCAGAATAACTCCTAGAAATAATACAACGCATGTTTTTATGCTTTGATGGCTGTGGGATCAAAAATTGCACAATTTTTCCACAGTGTATTTTAGACTTATTATAGGAGCTGAGCTGGAAATTCCAAGATTAAACAAAAATGCACAATCTTGCCAAAATGTATGAATTGTGTGCATGAACACAGCTAAACTTATCAAACAATGAAGAATGAAAAGCCTGTAAAATGTACCAAACAGTCCCTAAGGGTTAAAGGTCCAGTGTGTAAGATTTTGTGGCATGGAAGTGTACATTCATGTTTGAATATAGTTTTGAATTCCAAAACAGTTTGTCAAGTTCATATTAACAAGGTAAAGCAGTTTATAGTATGTGTCTTGATTGAAAACCAAATGTATGCAAATACATTTACTTTATGATCTTAACTTTCACATTTATTTCTTTTAAATAAGTGTGGTCTTGAAACCACGGCTTTGAGGTTGTGTTGTAAAAGTGGGGTTGGGGGTTTGTGGGGGGGCCATGGAGAGAGCAGTAGCATCTCTGCATGGGGAGGTGGAATAAGGATCTCTGGTACAGATCTTGTAGATGGACTTGTCCTTGCAGGCCTGAATCAGCTCCTTTTGGATCTGAAAGTCTGTCAAGTCCATCAGGGCCTGCAGAAAACCACAAAGAGTTTCCAACTTCAGTACTATTCTTAGATATTGTATTAGATATTATTCTAGTGTTTATGATTACTGTGATTACTACAGACTTGATTGTTTCTAATACAATACATGACTACACACTGAGACACTCCCAGATATCTTATAGTGCTATACACTGGCCTGATCTACACCACCTTAAATTAGATTTATCATTGCAGGCATGCTATTATTGCACTGCTATTGTCTATTTTATCTTAAAAGTTATATTTACTAGTGTATCTCTGGTCTCTGCTGTTCCTCGAAGGTCTTCACATAGCAGGACAGAAATCAGCGGTGCGGGTTGCTGGAGGAAGCTCTGTGGTGGAGGTTTGGCTGCAGCTGTCTGCAAGAAATTTCAGGTGGCAAGCAGCAGCTGCAGATTGCTGTCATAGCCTATAGATGGGGGTTTGGCTGAGTCCTGCCAGAATCTACAGGTGGAGGTGACAGTGCAGGTTGCTGGCAGAGGCTGTTGGTGGAGGTTTGGCCGCAGCTGTTTGCCAGAATCTTTAGGTGGAGGCAATGGCTTTAGGTTGCTGACAGAGGCTGGAGGTGGAGGTCTAGTGGCAGCTCTCTGCTCTCTCTTGCAGGTTGAGGTGGATACTGCAGGTTGCTGTTAGAGGCTTTTGATTGAGGTTTGGTGCAGACATCTGCCAGAATCTGCAGGTGGAGGCAGCAGCTGCAGGTTGGTGACAGAGGCTGTTTAGTGGATGTGTGGTTGCAGCTGTCTACCAGAAACTACAGGTTGAGGCAGCGGTGGAGGCTGTTGTGTCAGTTTTGGTCTCATACAGTAATGACTACTTTGAGTTTAAAGTTCGGAGCATTTACTCATGCAACAGGCAGGTAAATGTTACATATAAGAGTAGCAGTCATCTCATCGTTAACTACGCAGCCTGTGATCCCCAACCAAAACGGAGCCCACCCTGTGACATTATCAAATGATCTTTTTCATTTCCTGTACTGCTGTGTTTTTTTTCTGGATCTGCCCTCATGTTGTCATCTGAAATGATGTAGCTGAGAAACTTGACCTCTATTTTCCTAAAATTCCCACTTTGACATTTTTAGTTTGACACCTGCCTTTTCCACTCGCTCCAGAGCATCATTCACCCTTGTGTCATGCTGCTCTTTTGCGGTCCCACAATTGAAGATGTCATACATGTGGGGCAAGCGGTTAAAGTGATAGCGCCCAGATGGCATGATGAAGGTCGTGTGAAGAGCTGATTCTTCAGAGAGGAGTGTTTGCCAAAAGACCGTGTTTGCGTCCAGCTTGGTGAAATACGCTCCTGTGAGCATGCCCAGGGTTTGGTCTTCAGAGGGAGCATGAACTTTTCCTGACACACCGACTCATTTAGGGCTGTCATGCTGACTACTTCTTCATTTTTTAGGGGCAACCATCATACCACAACACCAGTCTGCTGATCCCTCAACGCAGCTGATGATCCCTAAATTCTCCATCCTCTCCGACTCTTTTTTCACTTTACTCATAAGAAGTTATAAGACCTGCTGTGGCACAGAAAATGTCTTGGCATCAGGTGTGCGATTCATGGTGTGAAGTGTCTGAACCAGCCTGAGTACATCACAGAGTTTCGGATATGACTGTCTGACTGTGGCTCGGCCTATGTTTTCAACTCTGTTCATTAGCTTGTGTCTCACTGAAGCTGTTCTGCTCAGTAGCGCCACCCGTAGATCGCTCACTACATAGATTTTCTCTGTGGAGCAGGGTTTTTTTTTTCTGATTTTTCTTCTGTGTGCATGATTCCTTTAAACACCCGCTCAGGAATGGCTGTAACATTGGCTCCTGAGTCCAGTTTCAATGTTACCTTACTGCCTCTTGAGTTGATGTCAGCCATACATGGTTCCTCTTCTGAAGCCATCTCTCCACGACACAGTTCATCCATCCTCAGCAACCTCATTCACTGTGCTGTTGGACTTGCAGACGTTTTTATAATGTCCTTCTTTACCACAGTTGTGGCACAAATGCTGAGTGAGACGGTGACTTACCAAATTTGGGGATGCACAGTGTTCATAGCTGCTTTATCAGCACTCATCTCTCATCTGAAATCAGTCTGTTGTTGCTTTATTTCCTCTGACTGTTGAGCCATTGTGATAGCTTTTGTGGATGTGAGGTCTTTGTCAAGTGGCATCCTCTGTGACAGTGATGAATCTTTAAGACTCACTACTATTCTGTCTCTAAATTTCACCATGCAATTCTCCATCCTCAATTTTCTTCCAGTGCATAAAGTGCTGTGATGAATGAGTCCACTGTTTCAGTTGCCTGCACCACTCTCTTATTGAACTTAGCCCATTTGTACATCATTTGTTTGTGGAGGGCTGCAGCTTTCTGCCTGAACCTGCAGGTGGAGAAGAGGCCTACAGGTTTCTAACAGAGGCTGTAGTTGGAGATTTAGTGGCAGCTGTCTGACACATGGTATATGGTTTTTTAGCACTTTGAGCTGGTGGAATATTGCTGGCTGTGGCTGTAGTTTGAGTATTGGCCAAGTTGTCAGCCACAATCTGCAGGTGGAGCTATTATTGCAGATTGCAGAGAGGGCCTGGAGATGGAGGTTGAAAGAGGTTTCAGATGGCACCTGGTTCTTCAGCATCCTGAGGTAATGTAGCTGATGGAATCATAGTTAGACAATTTTGTCAAGCTTTTTGCCGTAGTCTGCAGGTCATGTTGCAGTTTGCTGACAGAGACTGAAGGCTTGAATTCGGTAGCAGCTGTCTGTGAAAATCTGCAGGTGGAGGGATAGCTGCAGATTGCTGACATAGACTGTAGTTGGAGATTTGGCAGCAGTTGTCTACTAAGATGTGCATGTTGAGATGGCAGCTCTAGGTTACTGATAGAGGCTGAAGGTGGATATTGACAAAGATTTCAGATGTCATGTGATTCATTAGGACTTTGAGGTGATGGAGCTGAAGAAATGATTCAGTAGTTGGAGGTTTGGTGCCAGCTACTTGCCAGAACCTACAGGTGAAGGGCAAAAGCTGCAGGTTGCTGACAGATGCTGATAGTCGGAAGTTCACTGCAGATTTCTGCCAGAATGTGCATCTGGATGCTGCAGAATGCTGAATGAAGCTGTAGTTAGTAGTCAGTTTTAAGAGGTTTACGAAGAAACGTGGTTTCTTGGCTCTGTGAGGTGATGGCGCCTATGGAATACAGCCTGCTGACAGAGACTGTTCCTTTTGTCATAATCTTAACATGGCAGTACAGGTAACTTAGCAAGTTGCTAATAAAGACTGTAGGTTGAGGTTGAAGGTTTTAGATGGCACATGTTTCTCCAGCACTTTGAGTGGATTGAGCCTATGTGAATATTGCTAATTGTTGTTGTATTTTCAGCATTTAGTCAAGCTGTCTGTTAGAATCTGCAGGTGGAGGTGGCGGTAAAGGTTGCTTACAGGAGCAGTAAATGGAGGGTTGGCGGCAGCTGTCTGCAAAATTCTGCAGGTGGAGGCAGCAGCTGCAGGTTGCTGATAGAGGCTGTAGTTTTAGGTCTGGAGGTTCTTCAGCACTTTCAGGTGATGGAGCTAATATTGTATAGCTGATTGTAGTTATAGTTTTAGCATTTGGCTGCAGCTTTTGCAACAATCTTCAGGTGAAGGGGCGGCTGCAGGTTACTCATATCAGCTACTGATGGACAATTCTCTGACATAATCTTTGGCCAAGCTTTCTGCCAGATTGCGAGGTGGAGGCAGCAACCAAGGGTTTCTGAATGAGCCTGTAGGTGGAGTTTTGATAGGAGCAGTCTGCCAGAATCTGCAGGTGGATACACAAGCTGTAGGTTCCTGACAGAAGCTGTAGGTGAAGTTTTTTTCTGTCTGTTTTCCTCCAGAATTGTCAGTTGCAGGAACTAACTGCAGGTTTCTGACAGAGGCTTTTGGTGGAGGTTTGCCCAGGCTGTGTGCCAGAATCTGCAGGTGTATGTGGCAGCTGCAGATTACCGACGGAGGCCGTAGATAGATGTTTGGAGGCAGTTGACTGCCAGAATATCCAGGTGGAGGCAGCAAATGTGGGTTGCTGACTGAGGCTTTAGGTGGAGGTTTGACCAGCCATCTGCCAAAATGTGCAGCTTGAGGCTGCAGCTGCAGGTTACTGACAAAGGCTTTAGATGAAGGTTTGGTGACAACAGCTCACCAGAATCCAAAGGTCTAGGTCCCAGCTGCAGATTCTTGTCATGGGCAGTGGATGGAGGTTTGGCCGCAGGTGTTGGGGGAATCCTCACATGGAGGCCCCAGTGCAATTTGCTGGAATAGGATGTTAGCTGTAGTTTGAGGTTTTGCAGCCGTTTTCTCCGAGGATGTGCACGTTGAGATTGCAGCTCTAAGTTGCTGACAGAGGCTGAAGGCTGAAATTAAAAGAGATTTCAGATGGCATGTTATTCTTAAGAACTTTGAGGAGATGGGGCAGAGGGAATGCTGCTGGTTGTGGTTGTAGTTTGAGCATTTGGCCAAGCCGTCTACCTACGTCTACAAGCGGAGTAGCAGTTTCCAGCCCGAGGCTGTAGTTGGCGGTTTTGCAGGAGCTGTTTGCGAAAATCTGTGGGTGGAATTTGTAGCTGCAAGTTTGAGACCGAGGTTAAAGATTGAGATGTAAGAGATTTTTGATGTTAAATGTTTCTTCAGCTCTTTGAGGTGTTGGAGCTGATGGGGTGCTGTAGTTATGACTAGTTTGATTATTTGGCCATGCTGTGTCTCAGAATATAAAATTGGAGGCAGTGGTGAAGGTTGCTGCCAGAGGCCATAGTTGGAGGCTTGGTAGCAGCTTACTGTCAAAATCTGCAGGTGGAAGCAGGAGCTGAAGATTGGTACATAGGTTTTTGGTGGAGATTTGGTGCCAGAATCAGCAAATGGAGGGAAATCTGCTGGTTGCTGATAGTGTACTAGTTGGAGGTTGAAGTAGGTTTCAGATGACACATGGTTCTTGCCATGCTGGAATATTGCTGGTAGTGGTTGTAGTTTAGAACATTTTGCCAAGCAGTTTCCCAGAATCTGCAGGTGAAGGTGGAAGTTGAAAAATGCTGATTTAGGCTTTTGGTGGAAGTTTAGTGCAGCTCTCTGCCAGAGTCTGCAGGTGCAGCTGACACCTGTAAGTTCCTCACAGATGATGTCGTTTGACGTTTGGGGCAACTGTTGGCTAGAATGTGCAGACAGCAGCTGCAGAATGCAGATAAAGGCTGTAGTTGGAGGCCGAGCGAGGTTTAAGATGACACGTGGTTCCTCAGCACTTAGAGGTGATGGAGATTATGGAATGTTGCTGGTCGTGGTTATAGATTTAGCAGTTGGCAGCAGCTATTTGCAAAAACGTGCAGGTAAAGGGTGGAAGCTGCAGATTGCTGACAGAGGCTGTAGTTTGAGCTTTCACAGCAGCAGTCTGCCAGAATCTGCAGTTGAAGGAAGCAAAGCAGGTACTGACAATGACGCTGCTGCAGCTGTCTGCAAGTAGTTGGAGGTCTGGCAGCAGTTGTCTGCTAAAATGTGCAGATGGATGCTACAGGTTGCTGGTACAGGCTATGAAGGTTGAAGGTTATGCTGGAGGCTGCAACTGCAGGTTTCTGACAGAGGCTTTAGGTGGATGTTTTGTGGCTGCAGTTTTGCTAGAATCTGCGGGCGTCTCATGGTGTCACATGTTCCCCAACACTTGGAGGTGATGGAGCGGATTATATATGGCTGGTTGTGGTTGTAGTTCAAGCATTTGGCCAAGCTGTCTCCCAGAATCTGCAGGTGGAGGCAGCAGTGCAGATTGTCTGAGAGAGGCTTAGGGTGGAGGTTTGGAATCAGTTGTTTGCCAGAATAAGCATGTGAAGGCGGCAGCTGCACGTTGCTGACATACTTTGTGAGTGGAGATTTGGTGTAGCCCTGGTGTCCATCCTCTCCAATTGTTTTTTCACTTTACCCATGAGAGGTAATGAGACCTGCTGTGGCATTTTAAAAGAAAATGGCTTGGCGTCAGGTTTGAGCTTCATGGTGTAAAGTGTGAAGCAGCCCGAGTCCATCTCAGAGTTTCGGATATGACTGTCTGACTGTGGCTCGGTCTATGGTGTCAACTCTGGTTATTAGTCTCACTGAAGCTTTTCTGCTCAGCAGCGCCAATCGTAGATTTCTCACTCCATAGATTTTC
Source organism: Plectropomus leopardus (assembly GCF_026936395.1). Classification (NCBI taxonomy): domain Eukaryota; kingdom Metazoa; phylum Chordata; class Actinopteri; order Perciformes; family Serranidae; genus Plectropomus; species Plectropomus leopardus. Next base: position 4,964,458 of record NC_142192.1, read on the forward strand.
TCTGTAGTGGTCCTCTCTCCATATGAGAGTGTCTCTGAAGCTGAACCCCAAACAATACGTTTCTTTCCACCAGGACCACAGAGCAGTTTTTGTGCCTTTTCTAATTTTTAATTTGTGTGCGTGATTCCTTTAAACACCTGCTCAGGAATGGCTGTAACATTGGCTCCTGAGTCCAGTTTGAATGTTACTTACTGCCTCTTGAGTTGATGTCAACCATACATGGTTCATCATCTGAAGCCACCTCTCCAAGACAGAGTCCATCCATGTCCTCAGCCATCTCTTTCACTGTGCTGTTGGACCTGCTGACTTTCTCATAATGTTCTTTCTTGCCACAGTTGTGGCACAAATGCTGAGTGAGACGGTGACCAATACCAAATTTGGGGCATGCTTTCCGTTTCAGCTTTGTTTTGTTCTGTTTTTGTAGCTTTTTGTTGTTGTCTGTTTCTTGGATTCATATTTGTGCTGCTTTCCTGGCTTAAAATGCAGCGTTCATAGCGGGTTTACCAGCAGTCATCTCTCATCTTAAATCAGTCTGTTGTTGCTTTATTTCCACTGACTTTCGGTCCATTGTGATAGCTTTTGTGGGTGGCAGGTCTTTGTCAAGCTGCATCTTCTCTGACAGTGATGAATTATTAAGATTCACTAATATTCTGTCTCTCAAAAGTTCACCATGCAATTCTCCATCCTCATCATTTTCTTCCAGTGCATAAAGTGCTGTGATGAATGAGTCCACTGTTTCAGTTGGCTGCTGCACTCTCCTGTTGAACTTAGCCCATTCATATATCATGGTTTGTTTTTTTTTTGGAAGAAAATATAAACTGCACTGTATCAGTGCTGCATGCTGGCTTGTTTGTGGAGGGCTGCAGCTTTCTGTCAGAAATTGCAGGTGAAGGAGAGGCCGACAGGTTTCCAACAGAGGCTCACGTTGGAGGTGTGGCAGCAGCTATCCTCCAGAATTTGCTGGTGGAGGCGGAAGCTGCAGGTTGCTGACAGAGGCTGTAGTTGTCCTCTGTAATGGAGCTTATGGCATGTTGCTGGTTGTACCTTGAACAGAGCTGTCGCCAGAATCCTCAGATGGAGGATGAAGCTGCAGGTTGTTGGCAGAGGCTTCACGTGAAGGTCAAAAGGAGTTTCACATGGCGCTTTGTTTTTTAGCACTAAGATGATGTAGCACTTAAATCTTTAGCACTAAGATGATCTGCTGCTTTGTTTTTTAGCACTTAGATGGTGTCCTAAACTTATGGATCCTGGTTGTGGTTGTAGTTTGAGCATTTGATACATTCTGTCTGGCCATAAGCCACTGCTGTGGCCAAACCTCCATCCTCACGTGGAGGTCCCAGTGCAATTTGAATTACAATTAAAGCAGATGAAATGCTGCTGGTTGTGTTTGTAGTTTGACAGTATGGCCAAGATGTTTGTCAGAAACTGAAGGTTGCATTGCAGCGCTGAGGCTTTTAATGAAAGTTAGGTGAAGCCATCTGCCTGAATCTGCACATGGAGGCAAAAGCTGCAGGCTCTGGAAAGAGGGTGAAGTTGGCAGTTTTCCCACAGTCACCTGCTAGAATGTTCAGGTTGAGTTGAGATGACTCCATGAGACACTTTCTGATGACACATGGTTCTTCAGCACTTTGAGGTGATGGAGCTGATGACATTTTCAGGTTTGGCCATGCTTTCCCCCAGAATCTTCAGGTGGAGGCAAATATTGCAGACTGCCTACAGAAGCTGTAGTTTGAGGTTTGCAGCAGTTTTCTCCGAGGATGTGCACGTTGAGATTGCAGTTCTAGGTTGCTGACAGAGGCTGAAGGTGGAAATAGCAAGAGTTGTCTGATTGCATGTGATTCTTAAGAACTTTGAGGAGAGTGAGCCGAGGGAATGGTGGTGGTTGTGGTCGTAGTTTGAGCATTTGGCCAAGCCATCTACCCAAATCTGCAGGTGGAGTTGCAGTTTCTAGGCAGAGGCTGTAGTTGAATGTTTTGCAGGAGCTGTTTGCCAAAACTTGTGGATGAAATTTGTAGCTGCAGGATTCAGACCGAGGTTGAAGATAGAGATGAAAGAACGTTTTGATGGCAAATATTTCTTCAGCACTTTGCAGTGTTCAAGCATATGGAATGCTGTAGTTATGACTGTAGTTTGATTATTTGGCCATGCTGTGTCTCAGAATATAAAAGTGGAGGCAGTGGTGAAGGTTCCTGCCAGAGGCCATAGTTGGAGGTTTGGTAGGAGCTTACTGCCAAAATCTGCAGGTGGAAACAGCAGCTGAAGATCGGTACATAGGTTTTTGGTGGAGATTTGGTGCCAGAATCTGCAAATGGAGGGAAATCTGCTGGTTGCTGATCGAGGCACCAGTTGGAGGTCGAAATAGGTTTCAGAATATACATGTTTCTTGCCATGCTGGAATATTGCCGGTTGTGGTTATTTTTAGCATTTTGCCAAGCAGTTTGAGGTGGATGTTGATAATTGCGGATTTAGACTTTTGGTGGAGGTTTAGTGCAGCTCTCTGCCAGAGTCTGCAGGTGCAGGTGAAAGCTGTAAGTTCCTCACAGATGCTGTAGTTTGAAGTTTGGGGACAGTTGTTGGCCAGAATGTTCAGACAGCAGCAACAGAATGCAGATAAAGGCTGTAGTTGGAGGCTGAATGAGGATTAAGATGACACATGGTTCCTTAGTACTTAGCGGTGATGGAGCTTATGTCTTTGGCTGTTGTTTTAGATTTAGCAGATGGTGGTAGCATTTTGCAAGAACGTACAGGTAAACGGTGGAAGCTGCAGGTTGCTGACAGAGGCTGTAGCTGGTTTCACAGCAGCTGAATCCTTTTTCCTCCACCTGCAAGAATCTGCAGGGGGAGGAAAGAGGTGCAGGTTCCTGACAGCCTGACAGAGGCTTCAGGTGGAGGCCAAAAAAGGTTTCATATTGCACGTTTCTTCAGCACCTTGAGGTGATGGAGTGGAGTTTTTTGGCAGCAGGCTGCCAGAATCTGCAGGTAGAGGCTGCAGCTAAAGTTTGATGACAGAGGCCATAGGTGGAGTTTTATGGCGGCGGTCTATCAGAATCTGCAGGTGGAGGCAGCACCTGCAGGTTAATGACAGAGGCTATAGGTGGAGTTTTATGGCAGCGGTCTGCCAGAATCTGCAGGTGGAGGCGGCACCTGCAGGTTAATGACAGAGGCTATGGTGAGGTTTTGTAAAAGCAGTCTGCCACAATCTGCAGTTGGAGGCGACAGCTGCAGGTAAATGGCAGACGCTTTAGATAAAGATTGTTTTTAAGCGGTCCGCCAGGATCTGCAGATGGAGGCGGCAGCTGCAGGTCACTGACAGAAGCTTGAGGTGGAGGTTTTGAGGCAATAGACTCCCAGAGCCTACAGGTGGAGGCGGAGGCTGTAGCTGGTGGTTTTGAGGGTTAGGGTTAGGTGAAGGTTTTGAGACAGCGATCTGCCAGAATCTGCAAGGGGAGGCGGCAGCTGCAGGTCACTGGCAGAGGCTGTAGCTAGAGGTTTTGAGGCAGCGGTCTGACAGAATCTGCAGGTGGAGGCAGCACCTGCAGGTTAATGACAGAGGCTGTGGATGGAGTTTTTTTGAAGCAGTCTGCCAGAAACTGCAGCTGGTGTCGGAAGCTGGAGTTTATTGACAGAGGCTGTAGGTGAGGTTTTGTAAAAGCGTTCTGCCACAATCTGCAGTTGGAGGTGACAGCTGCAGGTTAGTGACTGACACTTTAGATGGAGATTGTTTTCAAGCGGTCTGCCAGAACCTGCAGGTGGAGGCGGAAGCTGCAGGTCACTGACAGAGGCTATAGGTGGAGGTTTTTGGGAGCGGTTTGCCAGAACCTGCAGGTGGAGGCGGCACCTGCAGGTTGCTGACAAACCCTTTAGAGGGTCGTTGTTTTGAAGCTGTCTGCTGGAATCTGCAGGTGGAGGCGTTAGCTGCAGGGTAATGACAGAGGTTGTGCGTTGCAGACTTCACATTTGAAGGCGGCTGTGAGAGGCTTTTGGTGGAGGATGGATCTAGAAACTTAGAATTGTATCACTATAAAAACTATTACCACTACAAGTATTTTTTTGCCCAGTTGAAATAATTCAGTCATGAAAACTTGCAAGTCAAATAAATCCAACCCAAGAACATGCACTTGAAAATCTTACTCAGATTACTTACTTTAAACATGCAATGCAAATGAAACTTACCTAAAAACATTTAATTCAAAGAAAACTTATCTAGAAACATGTAATTCAAAGGAAACTTAGCCAAAAACATGCAATTCAAAGAAACCTTACCTAAAAACATACTCTTAAAATGGAACATATTTAAAAACATACAGTTGAAATATACTTGATGTAAAATAGTTTCAGTTTAGCTCATTTTATGAGAAAAACATGAATTCAAAATCAGTTGCCAGGACAAAAGCGCTTACCTGCAGACTCACCTGCAGGTTCAGCAGCTCTCTTGCTCCACCTGCTGCCAACCTGGTTTCTCCTCTTGATCAGGAGCCTCACGTTCCTTACCCACTTTGGCTCAGGGCCACTGCACAACGGCTGAGACTTACCGGATGCCGCAGGTCCTTGAGGGGGGCTTGCAACCAAAGACTTACCTGGTGACGGAGGTGAGTCAGAGGAGCTCGGCTCAGGGTCACAGCCACGGGGGGAGTCTGGTGCAGGGACCAAACGGAGGATGAGCCGTGGAAGGCTGCACCCGTCTGGGTTTGGGATGAGCACGCTGGTCCAAGTAGCACCCTGGTCCACCGGAGGGTTAAAACAAATACAACTGTCAGACCCCTGCTCCGTATTTTGTTTACACAACATGGGTTGTTCTACCATAATCATTTTCTGGAAAAGTCATCACATCACAGGTAGATAATATGTCAAATAAATGATGTGCAGACTCAGTGGAGTCCTTGCCCTTCTTACATGGTTTCCCAGTGGACTGGATGCACCAGAGTAGCTGGGTGAGGAACCAGGGGAGGAGCCAGACGAAGAGCTACTCTGGGAGGCTGACGCTGGGACCCTCCGCAAGATGAGCCGTGGGCTGTCGGGTCTGCCGGGGACTGGCTCAAGGACGCACCTGAAGCGCTGTTTGATGCAAAGTTTTAAAGAAACACAACGGTGAGAATACTGCTCCACATCACGTTTTTATTGTATTTCTGGAAAAGTCATCACATATATGGAAAATGTGTCAAATGTGTGATGTAGACAGACTGTGGAGTCCTTGCATTACTTACAGTGTCCCCCAGAGGACTGGAGGCACGAGACGAGGCAGACGAAGAGCCAGACGAGGAGCCAGACGAGGAGCCGGGGGAGCTGCAGTGGAGGGCTGGCGCTGTGTCACTCGGAAGTGGCGACAGGATGCACCCATAGCGCTTGTCCAACTAAAGGTAAAAACAAGCACAACCCTGAGAGCACTGCTCCACATCATGTTATCAAAGCATGGCTTGTATTTCTGGAAGTAACTTCATATCACACAGTCCTGCACTGAAAATGTTATTTAAGTCAAATGAAGTATAATCAGGAACAGGTATTAAGAGTGAAAGTACCCAATGCAGAAAAAATAGTTCTAGACAGAAAAAACACAGCCTAAAATACATAAAAAAAACAAAACAACACTCCAAACAAGGGTCAAAAAACACCTCCAAAACAAAAAAACTCAAACAAAACTTTTAAAAAAAAAAAAAATGGGAAAAAAACTCACAATTACAGAAAACTTGAAAAATAAAAACCCACTCCCAAAACAAAAAAAAATTTACTCAAATGTTTCGTGTTGCTGTTGTACTTGTTCACTGTTTTGTAATTGAATTTGTGATACAACATCATATTTTATAAACTCCTATTGTGTTTTTTTCTGCAAAACATCTGAACATGTAACGAAAGCTGTCAGTTAAATGTAGTCAAGTAAAAAGAACAATATTTCCTTCTTAAATTCAAAAAATAAAATTACTCAAGTAAAGCACAGGTACCTCAGTGTCATACTTAAACACAGTACTTGAGTAAATGTACTTGGTTAGATTCCACCAGTGTTGGAAAATATTTCAGTGCGTCATGTTCAGACTCAGGGAGTCCTTGCATTTCTTACAATGTCTCTTTCAAGACTGGATGCACCAGAGTAGAACGGGAGGAGCCAGGGAGGAGCTACTCTGGGAGGTCGGTGATGGGACCCTCCGGAGGACGAGCAGCGGACTGCTGGGCCGGCCAGGGACAGGAACAAGGGTGTAACTGCAGCGCTGAGCCATCTGAAGGTAAAGACAAATCCTACAATGAAACCACTGCTCTGCGTCGTGTTGAGATACCATGGACTGTTATACCATACTGACTTTCTCGTAAATTCATCACATCATCTGTTTAATGTGAAAGAGTAACACAATGCAATAATACTTCATTAAAAGTACATTTTAAGCATTAAATTATTGACAGGCAAAAATATAAAAGTATTTGTAATCTCGAAAATACCACAGTGCCAAATGTCAGCATTTCTTTCACGGTGTTACCTTACATATGTCAGCGTGCACGTACAACCTGATGGCACACATGGAAGCTGTTACACTCTTATTTTCTTTTGACACATCAAACCCATTAGCACACAGTCAGCACTGATACAGCTTAAGTGTGCAGAATACAGTAAAATGTAACATTTCAGACTACATGTTGATGGCAAACTCAGAAAATTAGGTCACAATCTACTTTTGGAAACTAACTCAAATTTGTGCATGTTTGTTTGTATGTTTGTTTTAAGTCATAATAGCTATGTTATTTATGAAACCAGTTTGTTCTGTTAAGAGTCTGGAAGCTTTATCACAGCAGACAGGCATGGATGGATTATGAATTGGCCTACCAGACACAGGCCCAGGGGCCCAGAGTGTCAGGGGCCCTCTTGCCTCCACCCCCAAAATGTCTCTGACATTAACATGAAAAAGACAAACAACGACTCCAACAACAGAAATTCATGTGACAAATACAAAAAAATACAAAAAATTAACTCAGAGAGAAAACATTTCCTCAAAGAGACAAAACGCTACAAAAAAGTTACACAATTAGTTCAAAAAAACACAAATTGACCAACAGAAAAAGACAAAAGACACAAAATAACCTAAATTACCCTAAAGGTACACAAGATTACCAAAAATTTTACCGTAAAGAGACAAGGAACTACCAAAAAGATCCGTAATTTGCCACAAACATTTACAAATCTACCAAATAAGATGCAAAATTACCCAAAGAGACATACGATTACTCAAAGAGATGCAAGGTTACTAACCCTCAAAAGGTTACTGCAAACAATCACAAATTGACTTAAAAAGATACATAATTACCTCAAAAAGATGCAAAACTGCCTCAAAGATACACACAATTACTAAAGTCTGTAATTTACCTCAAAAAACAAAACAAACATTGACCAAAAAACACAAAAATTAACTTCAAAAAGAAACAAAATTACAATTAAGAATCAAAACTAACAAAAAAGTCAGTAATTTACCACAAACAATTACAAATCTACCTGAAATGGCATGAACTTACCTCAGAAATACTAAATTTCTTTAAAGAGACAAAAAAACCCACCAAAACGTCACAAAATTATCTCAAAGAAACACCAATCAACCAAAAAAGACACACCTGACAGACGCAGTTACCTCAGAGACACAAAACGACCTTTAAAGTAAGTTATTTACACAAATCGACCTATAAGGACACAAACTTACCTCAAAGAGAAACAAATCAACCAAAAAAAGACACAAAATTATGCCAAAGACACAAAGTGACCTCAAAGACACATTACCTGAGAGAGACAAAATTACCCAGGGACACAAAATGACCCCAAAGACACAAAACGAGTACAAAAGACACAAAACCTAAAACTGTGTGTGTCCTGCCCTATATGAAGCAGAAGTGGTGGGGCCTTTTGTGAATCGTGCCCAGGGGCCCATTGTCTCATAATCCGCCCCTGCACAGAGGAGCTACAGAAAGATAGCTGTCTTTGAAATTTAGCCCCAAATCATTCAACAATATGTCAATTCTAACTTCTCTTGCTGACTGAGAAAAAGTCAGCAGCATATCAGCGTGTTTTTCTCGAAAAATCTCTTCGCCCAGCTGTTTTACAGCCTCTGTTTCACACTGTGTGTGTTGCTCAGGATATGATAACATCATAACATTACTCCTTTTTGCTTCAATTACTTATACATTTTAAAGATCTGACTTATGATGAGCATGTTCAAATGATAAGTTTGTTGCTGCTTTCATCTCTGATGGCCTGAATCCCCAAGAAGTGAACAAACAAACATTATTGTTATTGGCAATGCTTATGTTACTTGTTGAGGATGAAACGGACAGGTGGTGAACCAAAGAAAGCAGCTTTAGATTTATTGATTCAAACTTGGTCACAACAGTCAAAAGTCAGCTGGATTTGATTAATTTACACTGAAAATAGAAAATATTGTCCATATTAGCAATTAGTCGTTAATTTTTCAGGTCGATTGGGAAGGTCTCAACGGTGAAACAGACAGGAAACAACATGGGGTTAAACAGAATAAAAACCTCACGTCTACCATGAATTATACCGTTTGTCAGTGACAGTAGGTCTTAAGAAGATGTCCAGATGTGAAAAGTCTCAGTTTGAAGTTTCTTTCTCAGAAAAATCGTCGAGTGAAAGTAGATTTCGTGGTGTTTCTGCTGCTGGAAAGTTTGTTTTAGTTTGAAAAATCAAACGATGCGTAACGACGCATTGGAACCATCAGGTCTGTTCTGAGAACACGTCATAGCTCAAAGTTGTCCTTCAGTCCTCATCAGCCAGTCCAGTGATGCCAAATGATGTTTGCTTCAGTCATTTCATTTCTGTGTCTTCTCTCTTCTGTTATGATACTTTGTTTTCATATTCACGTGGACAGTTTTTCTCCAATACACACCATATATCCTATGCCAGATTTCCAGAGAAAATATCCCTATATAAATACCCAGACTCCATATATCATACCTTCACATGAAAAATCATTATAACGATTATTACTTGCACACCAGAGAAGAGATGTTGTACTCCATCTCCCTGTACAATCAATATAGACAAATTACATTTTATATTTCATTTTCGCTGGGCGCTCCGTCCCTTTTTATCGCTTGTCAACAGAGCCGCACTGCGCTTTTACGCACGAATGGTGGCACTGTGAAGGACAGCAGAGCGCCATGAAGGCCGTCAGCGTGTGAGCGTTTTTCTGCCTCCACACCAAGAAGGTGATTCTGCTGCCTGCTCTGCTGTTGTTTCTCTGGGGAAGAAGTGGGATTGAAGCTTCACTTTGGATGGAGACTTCCGTCGCTTCACCGGGGCCGCCAACAGCGTTTAAATCGCTCCAGAAAACAGCTGTAGCAGCTGAGCCACGATCCGACTCTGGTCCAGAGTCTGAACCAGAGAGGAACATTGAGGGCAGAAAATATCTGTTGCATCTGTCTCTAACTGGAGTGATGTTGGGCACTGTGGAACCAAATTACGCACGGCAGATCCGCTCATTACATTTTGTGCAACGAGCCTCAGATGCAAGAAAAACTGTAAACGGAGAAAAAGCCGTTAATGTCACAGTTTCTTCTGTTTTGGGTTTTTTTTTTTTTCTGATTTCCACACCGTGTCCAAGTGCGCCACAGGTGCGCCAAGGGAGCCCGATCACGCACTTACCCAAAGTATTTTTGGCAAGCTGCCGACGCACTTGGTAGAGCTCACCTGCGCGTGATCTGGCTGAGATGCTTGGTCCGCGATAGTAGATCCCGTGATGTGCTCTTGTGCGCACAGAAAGTTGGGGGACATAAAGTCTCCTTGTCCTCACTGTTTAGGCTGGAGTGCGTCAAACGAACTTTGCGCTGTTTTAACGGGTTTCTGCGATGGACGCAACATTGAGCGTCAACATATTGTTGCCGTTTGTTGAGAATGAAACTCTGATCAGCTGCGGTGTCATCCAGGGCCCTAAGCATCTATTTAAAATCGGGGGGGAGGGGACCCTTTTAAATCAGCACCTTTTAGAATTCCACCCAGGCCAAATTTTTGGAAACTCAACAGCTTAACTGATAAATTTACAGCAACTTGAAATAAATAAATCTTTGAACAGGAGTTCTCAAAGTTTACATGGCTGTGTAGGGAGCCAGCATATAATCAAGAAGCCCACAGGAAAAGTGCACAGAATGGCAGTTTTTATGTCATTTTTATGACATCCTAAACTGTGACTTTTCTATGACATGAGGCGACCACAATGACACAAACTGAACTCAAAGACACATAAAATTACATCAAAGAGACACAAAACTACAAAAAAGACACAAATCTACCTGAAATGAACAGCAGAAAATCCCAGAGCCTCAAAATTAATTCAAATTTACCTCAACAAGACAGAAATTTAAGTTAAAAACACATAAAATGAGCTCAAAGAGAAACAAATGTACCTCTAAATTGACCACAGTGAAACAAATTCGACTCAAGGAGACAGAAACTGACACGTCAAAGTCACAAACTGACCTCTCACAGAAACAATGTTGCTGCAAAGAGACACAAAGTGACCATGGCAGCACAAATAGACCTTTCAGAGACACAAAATTACGTCAAAGATATACAAAATAACTGCAGTGACACAAATTAACCTCAAATACACAAGCTGACCTCAAAAAGACACAAAATCAACCTCAGAGACACAGAATGACTTACGATATACACAACATGACTTAAGAGAAAAGCTCTGGACATCTTCGAGACAGATATTTATACATTTATTTTTATATTTATGCATTCATTTACTGATTACTGTATTTATTTACACATTTATTCACATATTTATTTACTTTATACATTTTTGTCAATTATTAATGTATTTACTTACTTATTCCTTTATTTGTATGTTTGTTTGTTTTTCTTTAAGTATTTATTTACATATTTACATATATATTAACTTATTACTGTTTTTGTTAACTCATTTATTAACATATTTATTTACTCAGTCCTGTACTGGCATAATTAATTAAACATGGAGATATTTATAAATTTATTTTCAGTTCATGCATTCATTTTCTGATTCCTGTATGTATTTACACATTTATTCACATATTATTTTACTTTATTTTGTGTTTATCTATACATTTATTTGTACATACATATGCTTTTAGCTGTTTGTATTTGTCAATTCATTTTTTTTTTTTACATTTATTCATTCATTTATTAAAATATTTATTTCCTAATACCTGTATTTATAAATATATCCACATTCATTTATATATGTATTTATAAAATGACATGTTTGAGAGGCTGCAATGTCCTCATAATAGCTACCAGGATGACTTTTAACCAAGCTAGCTAGTTGAAGGCCAGCAGGCTGTAATACACTGGCAGCTTCACTGTTTGATGAATAAAACATGAATATAAAACACTTAAAGCAAAAATGTAGCCCAACATTTGGCCTGAGTGAGCAAAGCCGTATTGTTGTTGTGACATGGCCAGAAAGGTGAGGGGAGAGACGTATGCATAGTTTTGATAACCTTTTGAAACCTGAGTAAATCGGCTTGACTTCTGACAAATTCAGAAATTGTGAAAAATGAGTAAAAATTGATGAAGAAAATGACCTGAAAATAGAATTACATGTTAAAGCCATGAAGAAAAAATATATACTTTTTAAAGAAAACATTTAAGCATTTAAAAAAACCAGTTTTCTTTCTTCTATTGCTTATTTTCAGGGTATTTCCGTGTAATTTTTTAATTAATTTCTTGCTAATGTTTTGGTCATGTCTTCTCCCCATGTTTTTAATCAATTTTTGCTCTGGTGTCAAAGGGTTAAAGGTTAAGTAAGGTTAAGTAGAATAACTTTAACCTTAACATTACCTTAATAAAAAAACTGCTAAAATGTTTTAGCTCTCTCAGCTCTGCTCTATCATGTTGCATCCTGGGTCACTCTGCTCAGGTGTGCTGCTGCTCACAGGTGAAGGGGGCGTGACCTTTGTGAACAGAGAGCAGGGAATTGTTTGGGAAGGGGGTTTGAAGGAGGAAACAGGAGGGGAGGTGGAAGCTGGGCAGCTTGCTGATGAAAAAAGCCTTCACTTGTGTCTTTTTTATGCTGTTTCCTCAACAGGCTGCAGGAGGAAGAGAAGCAGTGTGTGTGGTGGACCATGAACACAGAGCAGAGGTTCCTTCCTTCACTCCCAGGTGACTTAGATTCTTTTTTGTGGATGTTTTTCCATTTTTTTGCAATGCATCACATTTTCTGGTTTTCTATTTTTGGATTTTGAAAGGGTGGACTATGAACATTTCTGTTCTCAGGTGTTTTAACCCTTTGAAACCTGGAGCGACATCACTTCTCTTGTGCTGCTTTTAGACACTTTTCACAAGTATTTAACCCTTTGAAGCCTGAGTAAAGTGGTGCAATTTCTCTTCAAAACATGAAGAAAAAGTCAATGAGCAACTTGGTAAGAAATCTTCCGCAGATTGCAGGAAATAAGCAGATTTAGAGAATTAAAAAACAAACAAACAAACAAAAAAATATTTTAAAGCAAGGAAAATGTTTAGGGAAAATAAAGAATAAAGTAAGGGAAAAAATTATATTGTTCATATTCATGTGTTTAAATTATGTTACAGAATTTTAATATTTTTAAACCACCTTTCTCAGTCATTTTCTTTTTTTAACTTTCAATTTTTTTTCGATTATTTTAAACTAAATTCTAGGCAATTTTCTTCTTTTACTTATTTCTGGCAATATTTTGGGGCCTTTCATCATTTCTCATTGCCTTCTTCACATGATTTTAAAAGAGGTCAAAACTATTTTCTCAGGTTCCAAAGGGTTAATTTGGACTATAAGGACAATAATTTAAGTAGAAAATCCTCCACTTTAGATTTTACTCGTATCTTTATTGGGGACGAGGTTACTTTCTTGATAAACTGTGTCCAACCCCATTTAAATTTTGATGCAGCACTCTCTTTTGCTTGTGTCAGTAGAGAGTTAAAAGCAGACCCATTATATTAATAAACACTCCTTTAACCAAGTTAAACTTTCCACCAGAATTACTTTCATCGAGTTAACCAACATCAGTCCTCATCATGAATATCAAATATTTTTAATTTTCAGAAATTTAGCCCTTTAAATGCCAGGTTTTTGTCAGGATGCCGCTATGTTTTAAATGAAAAATGCCAAATATGGTAAAAATCATCATCAGGTTGAAAATAGTCAAAACGACATATTCCAAGGCGGAAGCTCAGAATAACTCCTAGAAATAATACAACACATGTTTTATGCTTTGATGGCTGTGGGATCAAAAATTGCACAATTTTTCCACAGTGTATTTTAGACTTATTATAGGAGCTGAGCTGGAAATTCCAAGATTAAACAAAAATGCACAATCTTGCCAAAATGTATGAATTGTGTGCATGAACACAGCTAAACTTATCAAACAATGAAGAATGAAAAGCCTGTAAAATGTACCAAACAGTCCCTAAGGGTTAAAGGTCCAGTGTGTAAGATTTTGTGGCATGGAAGTGTACATTCATGTTTGAATATAGTTTTGAATTCCAAAACAGTTTGTCAAGTTCATATTAACAAGGTAAAGCAGTTTATAGTATGTGTCTTGATTGAATACCAAATGTATATGCAAATACATTTACTTTATGATCTTAACTTTCACATTTATTTCTTTTAAATAAGTGTGGTCTTGAAACCACGGCTTTGAGGTTGTGTTGTAAAAGTGGGGTTGGGGTTTGTGGGGGGGCCATGGAGAGAGCAGTAGCATCTCTGCATGGGGAGGTGGAATAAGGATCTCTGGTACAGATCTTGTAGATGGACTTGTCCTTGCAGGCCTGAATCAGCTCCTTTTGGATCTGAAAGTCTGTCAAGTCCATCAGGGCCTGCAGAAAACCACAAAGAGTTTCCAACTTCAGTACTATTCTTAGATATTGTATTAGATATTATTCTAGTGTTTATGATTACTGTGATTACTACAGACTTGATTGTTTCTAATACAATACATGACTACACACTGAGACACTCCCAAATATCTTATAGTGCTATACACTGGCCTGATCTACACCACCTTAAATTAGATTTATCATTGCAGGCATGCTATTATTGCACTGCTATTGTCTATTTTATCTTAAAAGTTATATTTACTAGTGTATCTCTGGTCTCTGCTGTTCCTCGAAGGTCTTCACATAGCAGGACAGAAATCAGCGGTGCAGGTTGCTGGAGGTAGCTCTGTGGTGGAGGTTTGGCTGCAGCTGTCTGCAAGAAATTTCAGGTGGCAAGCAGCAGCTGCAGATTGCTGTCATAGCCTATAGATGGGGTGAGTCCTGCCAGAATCTACAGGTGGAGGTGACAGTGCAGGTTGCTGGCAGAGGCTGTTGGTGGAGGTTTGGCCGCAGCTGTTTGCCAGAATCTTTAGGTGGAGGCAATGGCTTTAGGTTGCTGACAGAGGCTGGAGGTGGAGGTCTAGTGGCAGCTCTCTGCTCTCTCTTGCAGGTTGAGGTGGATACTGCAGGTTGCTGTTAGAGGCTTTTGATTGAGGTTTGGTGCAGACATCTGCCAGAATCTGCAGGTGGAGGCAGCAGCTGCAGGTTGGTGACAGAGGCTGTTTAGTGGATGTGTGGTTGCAGCTGTCTACCAGAAACTACAGGTTGAGGCAGCGGTGGAGGCTGTTGTGTCAGTTTTGGTCTCATACAGTAATGACTACTTTGAGTTTAAAGTTCGGAGCATTTACTCATGCAACAGGCAGGTAAATGTTACATATAAGAGTAGCAGTCATCTCATCGTTAACTACGCAGCCTGTGATCCCCAACCAAAACGGAGCCCACCCTGTGACATCATCAAATGATCTTTTCATTTCCTGTACTGCTGTTTTTTTCTGGATCTGCCCTCATGTTGTCATCTGAAATGATGTAGCTGAGAAACTTGACCTCTATTTTCCTAAAATTCCCACTTTGACATTTTTAGTTTGACACCTGCCTTTTCCACTCGCTCCAGAGCATCATTCACCCTTGTGTCATGCTGCTCTTTTGCGGTCCCACAATTGAAGATGTCATACATGTGGGGCAAGCGGTTAAAGTGATAGCGCCCAGATGGCATGATGAAGGTCGTGTGAAGAGCTGATTCTTCAGAGAGGAGTGTTTGCCAAAAGACCGTGTTTGCGTCCAGCTTGGTGAAATACGCTCCTGTGAGCATGCCCAGGGTTTGGTCTTCAGAGGGGAGCATGAACTTTTCCTGACACACCGACTCATTTAGGGCTGTCATGCTGACTACTTCTTCATTTTTTAGGGGCAACCATCATACCACAACACCAGTCTGCTGATCCCTCAACGCAGCTGATGATCCCTAAATTCTCCATCCTCTCCGACTCTTTTTTCACTTTACTCATAAGAAGTTATAAGACCTGCTGTGGCACAGAAAATGTCTTGGCATCAGGTGTGCGATTCATGGTGTGAAGTGTCTGAACCAGCCTGAGTACATCACAGAGTTTCGGATATGACTGTCTGACTGTGGCTCGGCCTATGTTTTCAACTCTGTTCATTAGCTTGTGTCTCACTGAAGCTGTTCTGCTCAGTAGCGCCACCCGTAGATCGCTCACTACATAGATTTGCTCTGTGGAGCAGGGGTTTTTTTTCTGATTTTTCTTCTGTGTGCATGATTCCTTTAAACACCCGCTCAGGAATGGCTGTAACATTGGCTCCTGAGTCCAGTTTCAATGTTACCTTACTGCCTCTTGAGTTGATGTCAGCCATACATGGTTCCTCTTCTGAAGCCATCTCTCCACGACACAGTTCATCCATCCTCAGCAACCTCATTCACTGTGCTGTTGGACTTGCAGACGTTTTTATAATGTCCTTCTTTACCACAGTTGTGGCACAAATGCTGAGTGAGACGGTGACTTACCAAATTTGGGGGATGCACAGTGTTCATAGCTGCTTTATCAGCACTCATCTCTCATCTGAAATCAGTCTGTTGTTGCTTTATTTCCTCTGACTGTTGAGCCATTGTGATAGCTTTTGTGGATGTGAGGTCTTTGTCAAGTGGCATCCTCTGTGACAGTGATGAATCTGTAAGACTCACTACTATTCTGTCTCTCTAAATTTCACCATGCAATTCTCCATCCTCAATTTTCTTCCAGTGCATAAAGTGCTGTGATGAATGAGTCCACTGTTTCAGTTGCCTGCACCACTCTCTTATTGAACTTAGCCCATTTGTACATCATTTGTTTGTGGAGGGCTGCAGCTTTCTGCCTGAACCTGCAGGTGGAGAAGAGGCCTACAGGTTTCTAACAGAGGCTGTAGTTGGAGATTTAGTGGCAGCTGTCTGACACATGGTATATGGTTTTTTAGCACTTTGAGCTGGTGGAATATTGCTGGCTGTGGCTGTAGTTTGAGTATTGGCCAAGTTGTCAGCCACAATCTGCAGGTGGAGCTATTATTGCAGATTGCAGAGAGGGCCTGGAGATGGAGGTTGAAAGAGGTTTCAGATGGCACCTGGTTCTTCAGCATCCTGAGGTAATGTAGCTGATGGAATCATAGTTAGACAATTTTGTCAAGCTTTTTGCCGTAGTCTGCAGGTCATGTTGCAGTTTGCTGACAGAGACTGAAGGCTTGAATTCGGTAGCAGCTGTCTGTGAAAATCTGCAGGTGGAGGGGATAGCTGCAGATTGCTGACATAGACTGTAGTTGGAGATTTGGCAGCAGTTGTCTACTAAGATGTGCATGTTGAGATGGCAGCTCTAGGTTACTGATAGAGGCTGAAGGTGGATATTGACAAAGATTTCAGATGTCATGTGATTCATTAGGACTTTGAGGTGATGGAGCTGAAGAAATGATTCAGTAGTTGGAGGTTTGGTGCCAGCTACTTGCCAGAACCTACAGGTGAAGGGCAAAAGCTGCAGGTTGCTGACAGATGCTGATAGTCGGAAGTTCACTGCAGATTTCTGCCAGAATGTGCATCTGGATGCTGCAGAATGCTGAATGAAGCTGTAGTTAGTAGTCAGTTTTAAGAGGTTTACGAAGAAACGTGGTTTCTTGGCTCTGTGAGGTGATGGCGCCTATGGAATACAGCCTGCTGACAGAGACTGTTCCTTTTGTCATAATCTTAACATGGCAGTACAGGTAACTTAGCAAGTTGCTAATAAAGACTGTAGGTTGAGGTTGAAGGTTTTAGATGGCACATGTTTCTCCAGCACTTTGAGTGGATTGAGCCTATGTGAATATTGCTAATTGTTGTTGTATTTTCAGCATTTAGTCAAGCTGTCTGTTAGAATCTGCAGGTGGAGGTGGCGGTAAAGGTTGCTTACAGGAGCAGTAAATGGAGGGTTGGCGGCAGCTGTCTGCAAAATTCTGCAGGTGGAGGCAGCAGCTGCAGGTTGCTGATAGAGGCTGTAGTTTTAGGTCTGGAGGTTCTTCAGCACTTTCAGGTGATGGAGCTAATATTGTATAGCTGATTGTAGTTATAGTTTTAGCATTTGGCTGCAGCTTTTGCAACAATCTTAAGATGAAGGGAGGCGGCTGCAGGTTACTCATATCAGCTACTGATGGACAATTCTCTGACATAATCTTTGGCCAAGCTTTCTGCCAGATTGCAGGTGGAGGCAGCAACCAAGGGTTTCTGAATGAGCCTGTAGGTGGAGTTTTGATAGGAGCAGTCTGCCAGAATCTGCAGGTGGATACACAAGCTGTAGGTTCCTGACAGAAGCTGTAGGTGAAGTTTTTTTCTGTCTGTTTTCCTCCAGAATTGTCAGTTGCAGGAACTAACTGCAGGTTTCTGACAGAGGCTTTTGGTGGAGGTTTGCCCAGGCTGTGTGCCAGAATCTGCAGGTGTATGTGGCAGCTGCAGATTACCGACGGAGGCCGTAGATAGATGTTTGGAGGCAGTTGACTGCCAGAATATCCAGGTGGAGGCAGCAAATGTGGGTTGCTGACTGAGGCTTTAGGTGGAGGTTTGACCAGCCATCTGCCAAAATGTGCAGCTTGAGGCTGCAGCTGCAGGTTACTGACAAAGGCTTTAGATGAAGGTTTGGTGACAACAGCTCACCAGAATCCAAAGGTCTAGGTCCCAGCTGCAGATTCTTGTCATGGGCAGTGGATGGAGGTTTGGCCGCAGGTGTTGGGGGAATCCTCACATGGAGGCCCCAGTGCAATTTGCTGGAATAGGATGTTAGCTGTAGTTTGAGGTTTTGCAGCCGTTTTCTCCGAGGATGTGCACGTTGAGATTGCAGCTCTAAGTTGCTGACAGAGGCTGAAGGCTGAAATTAAAAGAGATTTCAGATGGCATGTTATTCTTAAGAACTTTGAGGAGATGGGGCCGAGGGAATGCTGCTGGTTGTGGTTGTAGTTTGAGCATTTGGCCAAGCCGTCTACCTACGTCTACAAGCGGAGTAGCAGTTTCCAGCCCGAGGCTGTAGTTGGCGGTTTTGCAGGAGCTGTTTGCGAAAATCTGTGGGTGGAATTTGTAGCTGCAAGTTTGAGACCGAGGTTAAAGATTGAGATGTAAGAGATTTTTGATGTTAAATGTTTCTTCAGCTCTTTGAGGTGTTGGAGCTGATGGGGTGCTGTAGTTATGACTAGTTTGATTATTTGGCCATGCTGTGTCTCAGAATATAAAATTGGAGGCAGTGGTGAAGGTTGCTGCCAGAGGCCATAGTTGGAGGCTTGGTAGCAGCTTACTGTCAAAATCTGCAGGTGGAAGCAGGAGCTGAAGATTGGTACATAGGTTTTGGTGGAGATTTGGTGCCAGAATCAGCAAATGGAGGGAAATCTGCTGGTTGCTGATAGTGTACTAGTTGGAGGTTGAAGTAGGTTTCAGATGACACATGGTTCTTGCCATGCTGGAATATTGCTGGTAGTGGTTGTAGTTTAGAACATTTTGCCAAGCAGTTTCCCAGAATCTGCAGGTGAAGGTGGAAGTTGAAAAATGCTGATTTAGGCTTTTGGTGGAAGTTTAGTGCAGCTCTCTGCCAGAGTCTGCAGGTGCAGCTGACACCTGTAAGTTCCTCACAGATGATGTCGTTTGACGTTTGGGGGCAACTGTTGGCTAGAATGTGCAGACAGCAGCTGCAGAATGCAGATAAAGGCTGTAGTTGGAGGCCGAGCGAGGTTTAAGATGACACGTGGTTCCTCAGCACTTAGAGGTGATGGAGATTATGGAATGTTGCTGGTCGTGGTTATAGATTTAGCAGTTGGCAGCAGCTATTTGCAAAAACGTGCAGGTAAAGGGTGGAAGCTGCAGATTGCTGACAGAGGCTGTAGTTTGAGCTTTCACAGCAGCAGTCTGCCAGAATCTGCAGTTGAAGGAAGCAAAGCAGGTACTGACAATGACGCTGCTGCAGCTGTCTGCAAGTAGTTGGAGGTCTGGCAGCAGTTGTCTGCTAAAATGTGCAGATGGATGCTACAGGTTGCTGGTACAGGCTATGAAGGTTGAAGGTTATGCTGGAGGCTGCAACTGCAGGTTTCTGACAGAGGCTTTAGGTGGATGTTTTGTGGCAGCAGTTTTGCTAGAATCTGCGGGCGTCTGCGGGTGTCACATGTTCCCCCAACACTTGGAGGTGATGGAGCCGATTATATATGGCTGGTTGTGGTTGTAGTTCAAGCATTTGGCCAAGCTGTCTCCCAGAATCTGCAGGTGGAGGCAGCAGTGCAGATTGTCTGAGAGAGGCTTAGGGTGGAGGTTTGGAATCAGTTGTTTGCCAGAATAAGCATGTGAAGGCGGCAGCTGCACGTTGCTGACATACTTTGTGAGTGGAGATTTGGTGTAGCCCTGGTGTCCATCCTCTCCAATTGTTTTTCACTTTACCCATGAGAGGTAATGAGACCTGCTGTGGCATTTTAAAAGAAAATGGCTTGGCGTCAGGTTTGAGCTTCATGGTGTAAAGTGTGAAGCAGCCCGAGTCCATCTCAGAGTTTCGGATATGACTGTCTGACTGTGGCTCGGTCTATGGTGTCAACTCTGGTTATTAGTCTCACTGAAGCTGTTCTGCTCAGTAGCGCCAATCGTAGATCTCTCACTCCATAGATTTTCTCTGTAGTGGTCCTCTCTCCATATGAGAGTGTCTCTGAAGCTGAACCCCAAACAATACGTTTCTTTCCACCAGGACCACAGAGCAGTTTTTGTGCCTTTTCTAATTTTTAATTTGTGTGCGTGATTCCTTTAAACACCTGCTCAGGAATGGCTGTAACATTGGCTCCTGAGTCCAGTTTGAATGTTACTTACTGCCTCTTGAGTTGATGTCAACCATACATGGTTCATCATCTGAAGCCACCTCTCCAAGACAGAGTCCATCCATGTCCTCAGCCATCTCTTTCACTGTGCTGTTGGACCTGCTGACTTTCTCATAATGTTCTTTCTTGCCACAGTTGTGGCACAAATGCTGAGTGAGACGGTGACCAATACCAAATTTGGGGCATGCTTTCCGTTTCAGCTTTGTTTTGTTCTGTTTTTGTAGCTTTTGTTGTTGTCTGTTTCTTGGATTCATATTTGTGCTGCTTTCCTGGCTTAAAATGCAGCGTTCATAGCGGGTTTACCAGCAGTCATCTCTCATCTTAAATCAGTCTGTTGTTGCTTTATTTCCACTGACTTTCGGTCCATTGTGATAGCTTTTGTGGGTGGCAGGTCTTTGTCAAGCTGCATCTTCTCTGACAGTGATGAATTATTAAGATTCACTAATATTCTGTCTCTCAAAAGTTCACCATGCAATTCTCCATCCTCATAATTTTCTTCCAGTGCATAAAGTGCTGTGATGAATGAGCCCACTGTTTCAGTTGGCTGCTGCACTCTCGTGTTGAACTTAGCCCATTCATATATCATGTTTTTTTTTTTGGAAGAAAATATAAACTGCACTGTATCAGTGCTGCATGCTGGCTTGTTTGTGGAGGGCTGCAGCTTTCTGTCAGAAATTGCAGGTGAAGGAGAGGCCGACAGGTTTCCAACAGAGGCTCACGTTGGAGGTGTGGCAGCAGCTATCCTCCAGAATTTGCTGGTGGAGGCGGAAGCTGCAGGTTGCTGACAGAGGCTGTAGTTGTCCTCTGTAATGGAGCTTATGGCATGTTGCTGGTTGTACCTTGAACAGAGCTGTCGCCAGAATCCTCAGATGGAGGATGAAGCTGCAGGTTGTTGGCAGAGGCTTCACGTGAAGGTCAAAAGGAGTTTCACATGGCGCTTTGTTTTTAGCACTAAGATGATGTAGCACTTAAATCTTTAGCACTAAGATGATCTGCTGCTTTGTTTTTAGCACTTAGATGGTGTCCTAAACTTATGGATCCTGGTTGTGGTTGTAGTTTGAGCATTTGATACATTCTGTCTGGCCATAAGCCACTGCTGTGGCCAAACCTCCATCCTCACGTGGAGGTCCCAGTGCAATTTGAATTACAATTAAAGCAGATGAAATGCTGCTGGTTGTGTTTGTAGTTTGACAGTATGGCCAAGATGTTTGTCAGAAACTGAAGGTTGCAGTGCAGCGCTGAGGCTTTTAATGAAAGTTAGGTGAAGCCATCTGCCTGAATCTGCACATGGAGGCAAAAGCTGCAGGCTCTGGAAAGAGGGTGAAGTTGGCAGTTTTCCCACAGTCACCTGCTAGAATGTTCAGGTTGAGTTGAGATGACTCCATGAGACACTTTCTGATGACACATGGTTCTTCAGCACTTTGAGGTGATGGAGCTGATGACATTTTCAGGTTTGGCCATGCTTTCCCCCAGAATCTTCAGGTGGAGGCAAATATTGCAGACTGCCTACAGAAGCTGTAGTTTGAGGTTTGCAGCAGTTTTCTCCGAGGATGTGCGTTGAGCTTGCAGGACAAGGTTGCTGACAGAGGCTGAAGGTGGAAATAGCAAGAGTTGTCTGATTGCATGTGATTCTTAAGAACTTTGAGGAGAGTGAGCCAAGGGAATGGTGGTGGTTGTGGTCGTAGTTTGAGCATTTGGCCAAGCCATCTACCCAAATCTGCAGGTGGAGTTGCAGTTTCCAGGCAGAGGCTGTAGTTGAATGTTTTGCAGGAGCTGTTTGCCAAAACTTGTGGATGAAATTTGTAGCTGCAGGATTCAGACCGAGGTTGAAGATAGAGATGAAAGAACGTTTTGATGGCAAATATTTCTTCAGCACTTTGCAGTGTTCAAGCATATGGAATGCTGTAGTTATGACTGTAGTTTGATTATTTGGCCATGCTGTGTCTCAGAATATAAAAGTGGAGGCAGTGGAGGTTTAGTGCAGCTCTCTGCCAGAGTCTGCAGGTGCAGGTGAAAGCTGTAAGTTCCTCACAGATGCTGTAGTTTGAAGTTTGGGGACAGTTGTTGGCCAGAATGTGCAGACAGCAGCAACAGAATGCAGATAAAGGCTGTAGTTGGAGGCTGAATGAGGTTTAAGATGACACGTGGTTCCTTAGTACTTAGAGGTGATGGAGCTTATGTCTTTGGCTGTTGTTTTAGATTTAGCAGATGGTGGTAGCATTTTGCAAGAACGTACAGGTAAAGGGTGGAAGCTGCAGGTTGCTGACAGAGGCTGTAGTTGGTTTCACAGCAGCTGAATCCTTTTTCCTCCACCTGCAAGAATCTGCAGGGGGAGGAAAGAGGTGCAGGTTCCTGACAGCCTGACAGAGGCTTCAGGTGGAGGCCAAAAAAGGTTTCATATTGCACGTTTCTTCAGCACCTTGAGGTGATGGAGTGGAGTTTTTTGGCAGCAGGCTGCCAGAATCTGCAGGTAGAGGCTGCAGCTAAAGTTTGATGACAGAGGCCGTAGGTGGAGTTTTATGGCGGCGGTCTATCAGAATCTGCAGGTGGAGGCAGCACCTGCAGGTTAATGACAGAGGCTGTAGGTGGAGTTTTATGGCAGCGGTCTGCCAGAATCTGCAGGTGGAGACGGCACCTGCAGGTTAATGACAGTCGCTTTAAATGGAGGTTGTTTTTAAGCGGTCTGCCAGAATCTGCATGTGGAAGCAGCAGCTGCAGGTCACTGACAGAGGCTGTAGTTTGAGATGTTGAGGTAACAGACTGCCAGAACCTACAGTTGGAGGAATAAGCTGCAGGTTTCTGACAGAGTCTGTGGAGTTTTTTAGTAGCGGTCTGCCAGAATGTGCAGCTGGAGGCGGCAGCTGCACATCACTGACAGAGGCTGAAGCTCGAGGTTTTGAGGGTTAGGGTTAGGTGAAGGTTTTGAGACAGCGGTCTGCCAGAATCTGCAAGGGGAGTCGGAAGCTGGAGGTTACTGACAGAGGCTGTAGGTAAGGTTTTGTAAAAGTGGTCTGCCATATTTTGCAGTTGGAGACGACAGCTGCAGGTTAATGACTGACACTTTAGATGGAGGTTGTTTTTAAGCGGTCTGACTGCAGGTGGAGGCAGCAGCTGGGCTGTAGGTGGAGTTTTTTGGTAGCGGTCTGCCAGAATCTGTAGGTGGAGGCAGCACCTGCAGGTTATTGACAGAGGCTTTAGGTGGTGGTTTTTGGCAGCCGTCTGCCAGAATCTGCAGGTGGAGGCGGCAGCTGCAGTTTGATGACAGAGGCCGTAGGTGAAGATTTATGGCAGCGGTCTGCCAGAATCTGCAGGTGGAGGCGGCACCTGCAGGTTAATGACAGAGGTTATAGGTGGTGTTTTTTGGCAGCAGACTGCCAGAATCTGCAGGTGGAGGCGGCACCTGCAGGTTAATGACAGAGGCTTTAGGTGGTGTTTTTTGGCAGCAGTCTGCCAGAATCTGCAGGTGGAGGCGGCAGCTGCAGGTTAATGACAGAGGCTATGGTGAGGTTTTGTAAAAGCAGTCTGCCACAATCTGCAGTTGGAGGCGACAGCTGCAGGTAAATGGCAGACGCTTTAGATAAAGATTGCTTTTAAGCGGTCCGCCAGGATCTGCAGATGGAGGCGGCAGCTGCAGGTCACTGACAGAAGCTTGAGGTGGAGGTTTTGAGGCAATAGACTCCCAGAGCCTACAGGTGGAGGCGGAGGCTGTAGCTGGAGGTTTTAAGGGTTAGGGTTAGGTGAAGGTTATGAGGCAGCAGTCTGCCAGAATCTGCAGGTGGAGGCGGCAGCTGCAGGTCACTGGCAGAGGCTGTAGCTAGAGGTTTTGAGGCAGCGGTCTGACAGAATCTGCAGGTGGAGGCAGCACCTGCAGGTTAATGACAGAGGCTGTGGATGGAGTTTTTTTGAAGCAGTCTGCCAGAAACTGCAGCTGGTGTCGGAAGCTGGAGTTTATTGACAGAGGCTGTAGGTGAGGTTTTGTAAAAGCGTTCTGCCACAATCTGCAGTTGGAGGTGACAGCTGCAGGTTAGTGACTGACACTTTAGATGGAGATTGTTTTCAAGCGGTCTGCCAGAACCTGCAGGTGGAGGCGGAAGCTGCAGGTCACTGACAGAGGCTATAGGTGGAGGTTTTTGGGAGCGGTTTGCCAGAACCTGCAGGTGGAGGCGGCACCTGCAGGTTGCTGACAAACCCTTTAGAGGGTCGTTGTTTTGAAGCTGTCTGCTGGAATCTGCAGGTGGAGGCGTTAGCTGCAGGGTAATGACAGAGGTTGTGCGTTGCAGACTTCACATTTGAAGGCGGCTGTGAGAGGCTTTTGGTGGAGGATGGATCTAGAAACTTAGAATTGTATCACTATAAAAACTATTACCACTACAAGTATTTTTTTGCCCAGTTGAAATAATTCTGTCATGAAAACTTGCAAGTCAAATAAATCCAACCCAAGAACATGCACTTGAAAGTCTTACTCAGATTACTTACTTTAAACATGCAATGCAAATGAAACTTACCTAAAAACATTTAATTCAAAGAAAACTTATCTAGAAACATGTAATTCAAAGGAAACTTAGCCAAAAACATGCAATTCAAAGAAACCTTACCTAAAAACATACTCTTAAAATGGAACATATTTAAAAACATACAGTTGAAATATACTTGATGTAAAATAGTTTCAGTTTAGCTCATTTTATGAGAAAAACATGAATTCAAAATCAGTTGCCAGGACAAAAGCGCTTACCTGCAGACTCACCTGCAGGTTCAGCAGCTCTCTTGCTCCACCTGCTGCCAACCTGGTTTCTCCTCTTGATCAGGAGCCTCACGTTCCTTACCCACTTTGGCTCAGGGCCACTGCACAACGGCTGAGACTTACCGGATGCCGCAGGTCCTTGAGGGGGGCTTGCAACCAAAGACTTACCTGGTGATGGAGGTGAGTCAGAGGAGCTCGGCTCAGGGTCACAGCCACGGGGGGAGTCTGGTGCAGGGACCAAACGGAGGATGAGCCGTGGAAGGCTGCACCCGTCTGGGTTTGGGATGAGCACGCTGGTCCAAGTAGCACCCTGGTCCACCGGAGGGTTAAAACAAATACAGCTGTCAGACCCCTGCTCCGTATTTTGTTTACACAACATGGGTTGTTCTACCATAATCATTTTCTGGAAAAGTCATCACATCACAGGTAGATAATATGTCAAATAAATGATGTGCAGACTCAGTGGAGTCCTTGCCCTTCTTACATGGTTTCCCAGTGGACTGGATGCACCAGAGTAGCTGGGTGAGGAACCAGGGGAGGAGCCAGACGAAGAGCTACTCTGGGAGGCTGACGCTGGGACCCTCCGCAAGATGAGCCGTGGGCTGTCGGGTCTGCCGGGGACTGGCTCAAGGACGCACCTGAAGCGCTGTTTGATGCAAAGTTTTAAAGAAACACAACGGTGAGAATACTGCTCCACATCACGTTTTTATTGTATTTCTGGAAAAGTCATCACATATATGGAAAATGTGTCAAATGTGTGATGTAGACAGACTGTGGAGTCCTTGCATTACTTACAGTGTCCCCCAGAGGACTGGAGGCACGAGACGAGGCAGATAAAGAGCCAGACGAGGAGCCAGACGAGGAGCCGGGGGAGCTGCAGTGGAGGGCTGGCGCTGTGTCACTCGGAAGTGGCGACAGGATGCACCCATAGCGCTTGTCCAACTAAAGGTAAAAACAAGCACAACCCTGAGAGCACTGCTCCACATCATGTTATCAAAGCATGGCTTGTATTTCTGGAAGTAACTTCATATCACACAGTCCTGCACTGAAAATGTTATTTAAGTCAAATGAAGTATAATCAGGAACAGGTATTAAGAGTGAAAGTACCCAATGCAGAAAAAATAGTTCTAGACAGAAAAAACACAGCCTAAAATACATAAAAAAAACAAAACAACACTCCAAACAAGGGTCAAAAAACACCTCCAAAACAAAAAAACTCAAACAAAACTTTTTTTTTTAAAAAAAAAATGGGAAAAAAACTCACAATTACAGAAAACTTGAAAAATAAAAACCCACTCCCAAAACAAAAAAAAATGTACTCAAATGTTTCGTGTTGCTGTTGTACTTGTTCACTGTTTTGTAATTGAATTTGTGATACAACATCATATTTTATAAACTCCTATTGTGTTTTTTTCTGCAAAACATCTGAACATGTAACGAAAGCTGTCAGTTAAATGTAGTCAAGTAAAAGAACAATATTTCCTTCTTAAATTCAAAAATAAAATTACTCAAGTAAAGCACAGGTACCTCAGTGTCATACTTAAACACAGTACTTGAGTAAATGTACTTGGTTAGATTCCACCAGTGTTGGAAAATATTTCAGTGCGTCATGTTCAGACTCAGGGAGTCCTTGCATTTCTTACAATGTCTCTTTCAAGACTGGATGCACCAGAGTAGAACGGGGAGGAGCCAGGGGAGGAGCTACTCTGGGAGGTCGGTGATGGGACCCTCCGGAGGACGAGCAGCGGACTGCTGGGCCGGCCAGGGACAGGAACAAGGGTGTAACTGCAGCGCTGAGCCATCTGAAGGTAAAGACAAATCCTACAATGAAACCACTGCTCTGCGTCGTGTTGAGATACCATGGACTGTTATACCATACTGACTTTCTCGTAAATTCATCACATCATCTGTTTAATGTGAAAGAGTAACACAATGCAATAATACTTCATTAAAAGTACATTTTAAGCATTAAATTATTGACAGGCAAAAATATAAAAGTATTTGTAATCTCGAAAATACCACAGTGCCAAATGTCAGCATTTCTTTCACGGTGTTACCTTACATATGTCAGCGTGCACGTACAACCTGATGGCACACATGGAAGCTGTTACACTCTTATTTTCTTTTGACACATCAAACCCATTAGCACACAGTCAGCACTGATACAGCTTAAGTGTGCAGAATACAGTAAAATGTAACATTTCAGACTACATGTTGATGGCAAACTCAGAAAATTAGGTCACAATCTACTTTTGGAAACTAACTCAAATTTGTGCATGTTTGTTTGTATGTTTGTTTTAAGTCATAATAGCTATGTTATTTATGAAACCAGTTTGTTCTGTTAAGAGTCTGGAAGCTTTATCACAGCAGACAGGCATGGATGGATTATGAATTGGCCTACCAGACACAGGCCCAGGGGCCCAGAGTGTCAGGGGCCCTCTTGCCTCCACCCCCAAAATGTCTCTGACATTAACATGAAAAAGACAAACAACGACTCCAACAACAGAAATTCATGTGACAAATACAAAAAAATACAAAAATTAACTCAGAGAGAAAACATTTCCTCAAAGAGACAAAACGCTACAAAAAGTTACACAATTAGTTCAAAAAAACACAAATTGACCAACAGAAAAAGACAAAAGACACAAAATAACCTAAATTACCCTAAAGGTACACAAGATTACCAAAAATTTTACCGTAAAGAGACAAGGAACTACCAAAAAGATCCGTAATTTGCCACAAACATTTACAAATCTACCAAATAAGATGCAAAATTACCCAAAGAGACATACGATTACTCAAAGAGATGCAAGGTTACTAACCCTCAAAAGGTTACTGCAAACAATCACAAATTGACTTAAAAAGATACATAATTACCTCAAAAAGATGCAAAACTGCCTCAAAGATACACACAATTACTAAAGTCTGTAATTTACCTCAAAAAACAAAACAAACATTGACCAAAAAACACAAAAATTAACTTCAAAAAGAAACAAAATTACAATTAAGAATCAAAACTAACAACAAGTCAGTAATTTACCACAAACAATTACAAATCTACCTGAAATGGCATGAACTTACCTCAGAAATACTAAATTTCTTTAAAGAGACAAAAACCCACCAAAACGTCACAAAATTATCTCAAAGAAACACCAATCAACCAAAAAGACACACCTGACAGAACAGTTACCTCAGAGACACAAAACGACCTTTAAAGTAAGTTATTTACACAAATCGACCTATAAGGACACAAACTTACCTCAAAGAGAAACAAATCAACCAAAAAAGACACAAAATTATGCCAAAGACACAAAGTGACCTCAAAGACACATTACCTGAGAGAGACAAAATTACCCAGGGACACAAAATGACCCCAAAGACACAAAACGAGTACAAAAAGACACAAAACCTAAAACTGTGTGTGTCCTGCCCTATATGAAGCAGAAGTGGTGGGGCCTTTTGTGAATCGTGCCCAGGGGCCCATTGTCTCATAATCCGCCCCTGCGCACAGAGGAGCTACAGAAAGATAGCTGTCTTTGAAATTTAGCCCCAAATCATTCAACAATATGTCAATTCTAACTTCTCTTGCTGACTGAGAAAAAGTCAGCAGCATATCAGCGTGTTTTTCTCGAAAAATCTCTTCGCCCAGCTGTTTTACAGCCTCTGTTTCACACTGTGTGTGTTGTTCAGGCTGTGATAATATCATAACATTACTCCTTTTGCTTCAATTACTTATACATTTTAAAGATCTGACTTATGATGAGCATGTTCAAATGATAAGTTTGTTGCTGCTTTCATCTCTGATGGCCTGAATCCCCAAGAAGTGAACAAACAAACATTATTGTTATTGGCAATGCTTATGTTACTTGTTGAGGATGAAACGGACAGGTGGTGAACCAAAGAAAGCAGCTTTAGATTTATTGATTCAAACTTGGTCACAACAGTCAAAAGTCAGCTGGATTTGATTAATTTACACTGAAAATAGAAAATATTGTCCATATTAGCAATTAGTCGTTAATTTTTCAGGTCGATTGGGAAGGTCTCAACGGTGAAACAGACAGGAAACAACATGGGGTTAAACAGAATAAAAACCTCACGTCTACCATGAATTATACCGTTTGTCAGTGACAGTAGGTCTTAAGAAGATGTCCAGATGTGAAAAGTCTCAGTTTGAAGTTTCTTTCTCAGAAAAATCGTCGAGTGAAAGTAGATTTCGTGGTGTTTCTGCTGCTGGAAAGTTTGTTTTAGTTTGAAAATCAAACGATGCGTAACGACGCATTGGAACCATCAGGTCTGTTCTGAGAACACGTCATAGCTCAAAGTTCTCCTTCAGTCCTCATCAGCCAGTCCAGTGATGCCAAATGATGTTTGCTTCAGTCATTTCATTTCTGTGTCTTCTCTCTTCTGTTATGATACTTTGTTTTCATATTCACGTGGACAGTTTTTCTCCAATACACACCATATATCCTATGCCAGATTTCCAGAGAAAATATCCCTATATAAATACCCAGACTCCATATATCATACCTTCACATGAAAAATCATTATAACGATTATTACTTGCACACCAGAGAAGAGATGTTGTACTCCATCTCCCTGTACAATCAATATAGACAAATTACATTTTATATTTCATTTTCGCTGGGCGCTCCGTCCCTTTTTTATCGCTTGTCAACAGAGCCGCACTGCGCTTTTACGCACGAATGGTGGCACTGTGAAGGACAGCAGAGCGCCATGAAGGCCGTCAGCGTGTGAGCGTTTTTCTGCCTCCACACCAAGAAGGTGATTCTGCTGCCTGCTCTGCTGTTGTTTCTCTGGGGAAGAAGTGGGATTGAAGCTTCACTTTGGATGGAGACTTCCGTCGCTTCACCGGGGCCGCCAACAGCGTTTAAATCGCTCCAGAAAACAGCTGTAGCAGCTGAGCCACGATCCGACTCTGGTCCAGAGTCTGAACCAGAGAGGAACATTGAGGGCAGAAAATATCTGTTGCATCTGTCTCTAACTGGAGTGATGTTGGGCACTGTGGAACCAAATTACGCACGGCAGATCCGCTCATTACATTTTGTGCAACGAGCCTCAGATGCAAGAAAAACTGTAAACGGAGAAAAAGCCGTTAATGTCACAGTTTCTTCTGTTTTGGGTTTTTTTTTTCTTCTGATTTCCACACCGTGTCCAAGTGCGCCACAGGTGCGCCAAGGGAGCCCGATCACGCACTTACCCAAAGTATTTTTGGCAAGCTGCCGACGCACTTGGTAGAGCTCACCTGCGCGTGATCTGGCTGAGATGCTTGGTCCGCGATAGTAGATCCCTTGATGTGCTCTTGTGCGCACAGAAAGTTGGAGGACATAAAGTCTCCTTGTCCTCACTGTTTAGGCTGGAGTGCGCCAAACGAACTTTGCGCTGTTTTAACGGGTTTCTGCGATGGACGCAACATTAAGCGTCAACATATTGTTGCCGTTTGTTTGAGAATGAAACTCTGATCAGCTGCGGTGTCATCCAGGGCCCTAAGCATCTATTTAAAATCGGGGGGGAGGGGACCCTTTTAAATCAGCACCTTTTAGAATTCCACCCAGGCCAAATTTTTGGAAACTCAACAGCTTAACTGATAAATTTACAGCAACTTGAAATAAATAAATCTTTGAACAGGAGTTCTCAAAGTTTACATGGCTGTGTAGGGAGCCAGCATATAATCAAGAAGCCCACAGGAAAAGTGCACAGAATGGCAGTTTTTATGTCATTTTTATGACATCCTAAACTGTGACTTTTCTATGACATGAGGCGACCACAATGACACAAACTGAACTCAAAGACACATAAAATTACATCAAAGAGACACAAAACTACAAAAAAGACACAAATCTACCTGAAATGAACAGCAGAAAATCCCAGAGCCTCAAAATTAATTCAAATTTACCTCAACAAGACAGAAATTTAAGTTAAAAACACATAAAATGAGCTCAAAGAGAAACAAATGTACCTCTAAATTGACCACAGTGAAACAAATTCGACTCAAGGAGACAGAAACTGACACGTCAAAGTCACAAACTGACCTCTCACAGAAACAATGTTGCTGCAAAGAGACACAAAGTGACCATGGCAGCACAAATAGACCTTTCAGAGACACAAAATTACGTCAAAGATATACAAAATAACTGCAGTGACACAAATTAACCTCAAATACACAAGCTGACCTCAAAAAGACACAAAATCGACCTCAGAGACACAGAATGACTTAAGATATACACAACATGACCTCAGAGAAAATCTCTGGACATCTTCGAGACAGATGTTTATACGTTTATTTTTATATTTATGCATTCATTCACTGATTACTGTATTTATTTACACAATTATTCACATATTTATTTACTTTATACATTTTTGTCAATTATTAATGTATTTACTTACTTATTCCTTTATTTGTATGTTTGTTTGTTTTTCTTTAAGTATTTATTTACATATTTACATATATATTAACTTATTACTGTTTTTGTTAACTCATTTATTAACATATTTATTTACTCAGTCCTGTACTGGCATAATTAATTAAACATGGAGATATTTATAAATTTATTTTCAGTTCATGCATTCATTTTCTGATTCCTGTATGTATTTACACATTTATTCACATATTATTTTACTTTATTTTGTGTTTATCTATACATTTATTTGTACATACATATGCTTTTAGCTGTTTGTATTTGTCAATTCATTTTTTTTTTTTACATTTATTCATTCATTTATTAAAATATTTATTTCCTAATACCTGTATTTATAAATATATCCACATTCATTTATATATGTATTTATAAAATGACATGTTTGAGAGGCTGCAATGTCCTCATAATAGCTACCAGGATGACTTTTAACCAAGCTAGCTAGTTGAAGGCCAGCAGGCTGTAATACACTGGCAGCTTCACTGTTTGATGAATAAAACATGAATATAAAACACTTAAAGCAAAAATGTAGCCCAACATTTGGCCTGAGTGAGCAAAGCCGTATTGTTGTTGTGACATGGCCAGAAAGGTGAGGGAGAGACGTATGCATAGTTTTGATAACCTTTTGAAACCTGAGTAAATCGGCTTGACTTCTGACAAATTCAGAAATTGTGAAAAATGAGTAAAAATTGATGAAGAAAATGACCTGAAAATAGAATTACATGTTAAAGCCATGAAGAAAAAATATATACTTTTTAAAGAAAACATTTAAGCATTTAAAAAAAAACAGTTTTCTTTCTTCTATTGCTTATTTTCAGGGTATTTCCGTGTAATTTTTTAATTAATTTCTTGCTAATGTTTTGGTCATGTCTTCTCCCCATGTTTTTAATCAATTTTTGCTCTGGTGTCAAAGGGTTAAAGGTTAAGTAAGGTTAAGTAGAATAACTTTAACCTTAACATTACCTTAATAAAAAAACTGCTAAAATGTTTTAGCTCTCTCAGCTCTGCTCTATCATGTTGCATCCTGGGTCACTCTGCTCAGGTGTGCTGCTGCTCACAGGTGAAGGGGGCGTGGCCTTTGTGAACAGAGAGCAGGGAATTGTTTGGGAAGGGGTTTTTGAAGGAGGAAACAGGAGGGGGAGGTGGAAGCTGGGCAGCTTGCTGATGAAAAAAGCCTTCACTTGTGTCTTTTTATGCTGTTTCCTCAACAGGCTGCAGGAGGAAGAGAAGCAGTGTGTGTGGTGGACCATGAACACAGAGCAGAGGTTCCTTCCTTCACTCCCAGGTGACTTAGATTCTTTTTGTTGATGTTTTTCCATTTGTTTGCAATGCATCACATTTTCTGGTTTTCTATTTTTGGATTTTGAAAGGGTGGACTATGAACATTTCTGTTCTCAGGTGTTTTAACCCTTTGAAACCTGGAGCGACATCACTTCTCTTGTGCTGCTTTTAGACACTTTTCACAAGTATTTAACCCTTTGAAGCCTGAGTAAAGTGGTGCAATTTCTCTTCAAAACATGAAGAAAAAGTCAATGAGCAACTTGGTAAGAAATCTTCCGCAGATTGCAGGAAATAAGCAGATTTAGAGAATTAAAAAACAAACAAACAAACAAACAAAAAATATGTTAAAGCAAGGAAAATGTTTAGGGAAAATAAAGAATAAAGTAAGGAAAAAATTATATTGTTCATATTCATGTGTTTAAATTATGTTACAGAATTTTAATATTTTCAAACCACCTTTCTCAGTCATTTTCTTTTTTTAACTTTCAATTTTTTTCGATTATTTTAAACTAAATTCTAGGCAATTTTCTTCTTTTACTTATTTCTGGCAATATTTTGGGGCCTTTCATCATTTCTCATTGCCTTCTTCACATGATTTTAAAAGAGGTCAAAACTATTTTCTCAGGTTCCAAAGGGTTAATTTGGACTATAAGGACAATAATTTAAGTAGAAAATCCTCCACTTTAGATTTTACTCGTATCTTTATTGGGGACGAGGTTACTTTCTTGATAAACTGTGTCCAACCCCATTTAAATTTTGATGCAGCACTCTCTTTTGCTTGTGTCAGTAGAGAGTTAAAAGCAGACCCATTATATTAATAAACACTCCTTTAACCAAGTTAAACTTTCCACCAGAATTACTTTCATCGAGTTAACCAACATCAGTCCTCATCATGAATATCAAATATTTTTAATTTTCAGAAATTTAGCCCTTTAAATGCCAGGTTTTTGTCAGGATGCCGCTATGTTTTAAATGAAAATGCCAAATATGGTAAAAATCATCATCAGGTTGAAAATAGTCAAACGACATATTCCAAGGCGGAAGCTCAGAATAACTCCTAGAAATAATACAACGCATGTTTTTATGCTTTGATGGCTGTGGGATCAAAAATTGCACAATTTTTCCACAGTGTATTTTAGACTTATTATAGGAGCTGAGCTGGAAATTCCAAGATTAAACAAAAATGCACAATCTTGCCAAAATGTATGAATTGTGTGCATGAACACAGCTAAACTTATCAAACAATGAAGAATGAAAAGCCTGTAAAATGTACCAAACAGTCCCTAAGGGTTAAAGGTCCAGTGTGTAAGATTTTGTGGCATGGAAGTGTACATTCATGTTTGAATATAGTTTTGAATTCCAAAACAGTTTGTCAAGTTCATATTAACAAGGTAAAGCAGTTTATAGTATGTGTCTTGATTGAAAACCAAATGTATATGCAAATACATTTACTTTATGATCTTAACTTTCACATTTATTTCTTTTAAATAAGTGTGGTCTTGAAACCACGGCTTTGAGGTTGTGTTGTAAAAGTGGGGTTGGGGGTTTGTGGGGGGGCCATGGAGAGAGCAGTAGCATCTCTGCATGGGGAGGTGGAATAAGGATCTCTGGTACAGATCTTGTAGATGGACTTGTCCTTGCAGGCCTGAATCAGCTCCTTTTGGATCTGAAAGTCTGTCAAGTCCATCAGGGCCTGCAGAAAACCACAAAGAGTTTCCAACTTCAGTACTATTCTTAGATATTGTATTAGATATTATTCTAGTGTTTATGATTACTGTGATTACTACAGACTTGATTGTTTCTAATACAATACATGACTACACACTGAGACACTCCCAAATATCTTATAGTGCTATACACTGGCCTGATCTACACCACCTTAAATTAGATTTATCATTGCAGGCATGCTATTATTGCACTGCTATTGTCTATTTTATCTTAAAAGTTATATTTACTAGTGTATCTCTGGTCTCTGCTGTTCCTCGAAGGTCTTCACATAGCAGGACAGAAATCAGCGGTGCAGGTTGCTGGAGGAAGCTCTGTGGTGGAGGTTTGGCTGCAGCTGTCTGCAAGAAATTTCAGGTGGCAAGCAGCAGCTGCAGATTGCTGTCATAGCCTATAGATGGGGGTGACAGTGCAGGTTGCTGGCAGAGGCTGTTGGTGGAGGTTTGGCCGCAGCTGTTTGCCAGAATCTTTAGGTGGAGGCAATGGCTTTAGGTTGCTGACAGAGGCTGGAGGTGGAGGTCTAGTGGCAGCTCTCTGCTCTCTCTTGCAGGTTGAGGTGGATACTGCAGGTTGCTGTTAGAGGCTTTTGATTGAGGTTTGGTGCAGACATCTGCCAGAATCTGCAGGTGGAGGCAGCAGCTGCAGGTTGGTGACAGAGGCTGTTTAGTGGATGTGTGGTTGCAGCTGTCTACCAGAAACTACAGGTTGAGGCAGCGGTGGAGGCTGTTGTGTCAGTTTTGGTCTCATACAGTAATGACTACTTTGAGTTTAAAGTTCGGAGCATTTACTCATGCAACAGGCAGGTAAATGTTACATATAAGAGTAGCAGTCATCTCATCGTTAACTACGCAGCCTGTGATCCCCAACCAAAACGGAGCCCACCCTGTGACATCATCAAATGATCTTTTTCATTTCCTGTACTGCTGTGTTTTTTTTCTGGATCTGCCCTCATGTTGTCATCTGAAATGATGTAGCTGAGAAACTTGACCTCTATTTTCCTAAAATTCCCACTTTGACATTTTTAGTTTGACACCTGCCTTTTCCACTCGCTCCAGAGCATCATTCACCCTTGTGTCATGCTGCTCTTTTGCGGTCCCACAATTGAAGATGTCATACATGTGGGGCAAGCGGTTAAAGTGATAGCGCCCAGATGGCATGATGAAGGTCGTGTGAAGAGCTGATTCTTCAGAGAGGAGTGTTTGCCAAAAGACCGTGTTTGCGTCCAGCTTGGTGAAATACGCTCCTGTGAGCATGCCCAGGGTTTGGTCTTCAGAGGGAGCATGAACTTTTCCTGACACACCGACTCATTTAGGGCTGTCATGCTGACTACTTCTTCATTTTTTAGGGGCAACCATCATACCACAACACCAGTCTGCTGATCCCTCAACGCAGCTGATGATCCCTAAATTCTCCATCCTCTCCGACTCTTTTTCACTTTACTCATAAGAAGTTATAAGACCTGCTGTGGCACAGAAAATGTCTTGGCATCAGGTGTGCGATTCATGGTGTGAAGTGTCTGAACCAGCCTGAGTACATCACAGAGTTTCGGATATGACTGTCTGACT
The DNA here is from genome assembly GCF_026936395.1 of Plectropomus leopardus. Classification (NCBI taxonomy): domain Eukaryota; kingdom Metazoa; phylum Chordata; class Actinopteri; order Perciformes; family Serranidae; genus Plectropomus; species Plectropomus leopardus. Next base: position 5,000,368 of record NC_142192.1, read on the forward strand.
GTGGCTCGGCCTATGTTTTCAACTCTGTTCATTAGCTTGTGTCTCACTGAAGCTGTTCTGCTCAGTAGCGCCACCCGTAGATCGCTCACTACATAGATTTTCTCTGTGGAGCAGGGGGGGGGGTTTCTGATTTTTCTTCTGTGTGCATGATTCCTTTAAACACCCGCTCAGGAATGGCTGTAACATTGGCTCCTGAGTCCAGTTTCAATGTTACCTTACTGCCTCTTGAGTTGATGTCAGCCATACATGGTTCCTCTTCTGAAGCCATCTCTCCACGACACAGTTCATCCATCCTCAGCAACCTCATTCACTGTGCTGTTGGACTTGCAGACGTTTTTATAATGTCCTTCTTTACCACAGTTGTGGCACAAATGCTGAGTGAGACGGTGACTTACCAAATTTGGGGGATGCACAGTGTTCATAGCTGCTTTATCAGCACTCATCTCTCATCTGAAATCAGTCTGTTGTTGCTTTATTTCCTCTGACTGTTGAGCCATTGTGATAGCTTTTGTGGATGTGAGGTCTTTGTCAAGTGGCATCCTCTGTGACAGTGATGAATCTTTAAGACTCACTACTATTCTGTCTCTCTAAATTTCACCATGCAATTCTCCATCCTCAATTTTCTTCCAGTGCATAAAGTGCTGTGATGAATGAGTCCACTGTTTCAGTTGCCTGCACCACTCTCTTATTGAACTTAGCCCATTTGTACATCATTTGTTTGTGGAGGGCTGCAGCTTTCTGCCTGAACCTGCAGGTGGAGAAGAGGCCTACAGGTTTCTAACAGAGGCTGTAGTTGGAGATTTAGTGGCAGCTGTCTGACACATGGTATATGGTTTTTTAGCACTTTGAGCTGGTGGAATATTGCTGGCTGTGGCTGTAGTTTGAGTATTGGCCAAGTTGTCAGCCACAATCTGCAGGTGGAGCTATTATTGCAGATTGCAGAGAGGGCCTGGAGATGGAGGTTGAAAGAGGTTTCAGATGGCACCTGGTTCTTCAGCATCCTGAGGTAATGTAGCTGATGGAATCATAGTTAGACAATTTTGTCAAGCTTTTTGCCGTAGTCTGCAGGTCATGTTGCAGTTTGCTGACAGAGACTGAAGGCTTGAATTCGGTAGCAGCTGTCCGTGAAAATCCGCAGGTGGAGGGATAGCTGCAGATTGCTGACATAGACTGTAGTTGGAGATTTGGCAGCAGTTGTCTACTAAGATGTGCATGTTGAGATGGCAGCTCTAGGTTACTGATAGAGGCTGAAGGTGGATATTGACAAAGATTTCAGATGTCATGTGATTCATTAGGACTTTGAGGTGATGGAGCTGAAGAAATGATTCAGTAGTTGGAGGTTTGGTGCCAGCTACTTGCCAGAACCTACAGGTGAAGGGCAGAAGCTGCAGGTTGCTGACAGATGCTGATAGTCGGAAGTTCACTGCAGATTTCTGCCAGAATGTGCATCTGGATGCTGCAGAATGCTGAATGAAGCTGTAGTTAGTAGTCAGTTTTAAGAGGTTTACGAAGAAACGTGGTTTCTTGGCTCTGTGAGGTGATGGCGCCTATGGAATACAGCCTGCTGACAGAGACTGTTCCTTTTGTCATAATCTTAACATGGCAGTACAGGTAACTTAGCAAGTTGCTAATAAAGACTGTAGGTTGAGGTTGAAGGTTTTAGATGGCACATGTTTCTCCAGCACTTTGAGTGGATTGAGCCTATGTGAATATTGCTAATTGTTGTTGTATTTTCAGCATTTAGTCAAGCTGTCTGTTAGAATCTGCAGGTGGAGGTGGCGGTAAAGGTTGCTTACAGGAGCAGTAAATGGAGGGTTGGCGGCAGCTGTCTGCAAAATTCTGCAGGTGGAGGCAGCAGCTGCAGGTTGCTGATAGAGGCTGTAGTTTTAGGTCTGGAGGTTCTTCAGCACTTTCAGGTGATGGAGCTAATATTGTATAGCTGATTGTAGTTATAGTTTTAGCATTTGGCTGCAGCTTTTTGCAACAATCTTCAGGTGAAGGGGGGCGGCTGCAGGTTACTCATATCAGCTACTGATGGACAATTCTCTGACATAATCTTTGGCCAAGCTTTCTGCCAGATTGCGCAGGTGGAGGCAGCAACCAAGGGTTTCTGAATGAGCCTGTAGGTGGAGTTTTGATAGGAGCAGTCTGCCAGAATCTGCAGGTGGATACACAAGCTGTAGGTTCCTGACAGAAGCTGTAGGTGAAGTTTTTTTCTGTCTGTTTTCCTCCAGAATTGTCAGTTGCAGGAACTAACTGCAGGTTTCTGACAGAGGCTTTTGGTGGAGGTTTGCCCAGGCTGTGTGCCAGAATCTGCAGGTGTATGTGGCAGCTGCAGATTACCGACGGAGGCCGTAGATAGATGTTTGGAGGCAGTTGACTGCCAGAATATCCAGGTGGAGGCAGCAAATGTGGGTTGCTGACTGAGGCTTTAGGTGGAGGTTTGACCAGCCATCTGCCAAAATGTGCAGCTTGAGGCTGCAGCTGCAGGTTACTGACAAAGGCTTTAGATGAAGGTTTGGTGACAACAGCTCACCAGAATCCAAAGGTCTAGGTCCCAGCTGCAGATTCTTGTCATGGGCAGTGGATGGAGGTTTGGCCGCAGGTGTTGGGGGAATCCTCACATGGAGGCCCCAGTGCAATTTGCTGGAATAGGATGTTAGCTGTAGTTTGAGGTTTTGCAGCCGTTTTCTCCGAGGATGTGCACGTTGAGATTGCAGCTCTAAGTTGCTGACAGAGGCTGAAGGCTGAAATTAAAAGAGATTTCAGATGGCATGTTATTCTTAAGAACTTTGAGGAGATGGGGCAGAGGGAATGCTGCTGGTTGTGGTTGTAGTTTGAGCATTTGGCCAAGCCGTCTACCTACGTCTACAAGCGGAGTAGCAGTTTCCAGCCCGAGGCTGTAGTTGGCGGTTTTGCAGGAGCTGTTTGCGAAAATCTGTGGGTGGAATTTGTAGCTGCAAGTTTGAGACCGAGGTTAAAGATTGAGATGTAAGAGATTTTTGATGTTAAATGTTTCTTCAGCTCTTTGAGGTGTTGGAGCTGATGGGGTGCTGTAGTTATGACTAGTTTGATTATTTGGCCATGCTGTGTCTCAGAATATAAAATTGGAGGCAGTGGTGAAGGTTGCTGCCAGAGGCCATAGTTGGAGGCTTGGTAGCAGCTTACTGTCAAAATCTGCAGGTGGAAGCAGGAGCTGAAGATTGGTACATAGGTTTTGGTGGAGATTTGGTGCCAGAATCAGCAAATGGAGGGAAATCTGCTGGTTGCTGATAGTGTACTAGTTGGAGGTTGAAGTAGGTTTCAGATGACACATGGTTCTTGCCATGCTGGAATATTGCTGGTAGTGGTTGTAGTTTAGAACATTTTGCCAAGCAGTTTCCCAGAATCTGCAGGTGAAGGTGGAAGTTGAAAAATGCTGATTTAGGCTTTTGGTGGAAGTTTAGTGCAGCTCTCTGCCAGAGTCTGCAGGTGCAGCTGACACCTGTAAGTTCCTCACAGATGATGTCGTTTGACGTTTGGGGGCAACTGTTGGCTAGAATGTGCAGACAGCAGCTGCAGAATGCAGATAAAGGCTGTAGTTGGAGGCCGAGCGAGGTTTAAGATGACACGTGGTTCCTCAGCACTTAGAGGTGATGGAGATTATGGAATGTTGCTGGTCGTGGTTATAGATTTAGCAGTTGGCAGCAGCTATTTGCAAAAACGTGCAGGTAAAGGGTGGAAGCTGCAGATTGCTGACAGAGGCTGTAGTTTGAGCTTTCACAGCAGCAGTCTGCCAGAATCTGCAGTTGAAGGAAGCAAAGCAGGTACTGACAATGACGCTGCTGCAGCTGTCTGCAAGTAGTTGGAGGTCTGGCAGCAGTTGTCTGCTAAAATGTGCAGATGGATGCTACAGGTTGCTGGTACAGGCTATGAAGGTTGAAGGTTATGCTGGAGGCTGCAACTGCAGGTTTCTGACAGAGGCTTTAGGTGGATGTTTTGTGGCAGCAGTTTTGCTAGAATCTGCGGGTGTCACATGTTCCCCCAACACTTGGAGGTGATGGAGCCGATTATATATGGCTGGTTGTGGTTGTAGTTCAAGCATTTGGCCAAGCTGTCTCCCAGAATCTGCAGGTGGAGGCAGCAGTGCAGATTGTCTGAGAGAGGCTTAGGGTGGAGGTTTGGAATCAGTTGTTTGCCAGAATAAGCATGTGAAGGCGGCAGCTGCACGTTGCTGACATACTTTGTGAGTGGAGATTTGGTGTAGCCCTGGTGTCCATCCTCTCCAATTGTTTTTCACTTTACCCATGAGAGGTAATGAGACCTGCTGTGGCATTTTAAAAGAAAATGGCTTGGCGTCAGGTTTGAGCTTCATGGTGTAAAGTGTGAAGCAGCCCGAGTCCATCTCAGAGTTTCGGATATGACTGTCTGACTGTGGCTCGGTCTATGGTGTCAACTCTGGTTATTAGTCTCACTGAAGCTGTTCTGCTCAGTAGCGCCAATCGTAGATCTCTCACTCCATAGATTTTCTCTGTAGTGGTCCTCTCTCCATATGAGAGTGTCTCTGAAGCTGAACCCCAAACAATACGTTTCTTTCCACCAGGACCACAGAGCAGTTTTTGTGCCTTTTCTAATTTTTAATTTGTGTGCGTGATTCCTTTAAACACCTGCTCAGGAATGGCTGTAACATTGGCTCCTGAGTCCAGTTTGAATGTTACTTACTGCCTCTTGAGTTGATGTCAACCATACATGGTTCATCATCTGAAGCCACCTCTCCAAGACAGAGTCCATCCATGTCCTCAGCCATCTCTTTCACTGTGCTGTTGGACCTGCTGACTTTCTCATAATGTTCTTTCTTGCCACAGTTGTGGCACAAATGCTGAGTGAGACGGTGACCAATACCAAATTTGGGGCATGCTTTCCGTTTCAGCTTTGTTTTGTTCTGTTTTTGTAGCTTTTGTTGTTGTCTGTTTCTTGGATTCATATTTGTGCTGCTTTCCTGGCTTAAAATGCAGCGTTCATAGCGGGTTTACCAGCAGTCATCTCTCATCTTAAATCAGTCTGTTGTTGCTTTATTTCCACTGACTTTCGGTCCATTGTGATAGCTTTTGTGGGTGGCAGGTCTTTGTCAAGCTGCATCTTCTCTGACAGTGATGAATTATTAAGATTCACTAATATTCTGTCTCTCAAAAGTTCACCATGCAATTCTCCATCCTCATCATTTTCTTCCAGTGCATAAAGTGCTGTGATGAATGAGTCCACTGTTTCAGTTGGCTGCTGCACTCTCCTGTTGAACTTAGCCCATTCATATATCATGGTTTGTTTTTTTTTGGAAGAAAATATAAACTGCACTGTATCAGTGCTGCATGCTGGCTTGTTTGTGGAGGGCTGCAGCTTTCTGTCAGAAATTGCAGGTGAAGGAGAGGCCGACAGGTTTCCAACAGAGGCTCACGTTGGAGGTGTGGCAGCAGCTATCCTCCAGAATTTGCTGGTGGAGGCGGAAGCTGCAGGTTGCTGACAGAGGCTGTAGTTGTCCTCTGTAATGGAGCTTATGGCATGTTGCTGGTTGTACCTTGAACAGAGCTGTCGCCAGAATCCTCAGATGGAGGATGAAGCTGCAGGTTGTTGGCAGAGGCTTCACGTGAAGGTCAAAAGGAGTTTCACATGGCGCTTTGTTTTTTAGCACTAAGATGATGTAGCACTTAAATCTTTAGCACTAAGATGATCTGCTGCTTTGTTTTTAGCACTTAGATGGTGTCCTAAACTTATGGATCCTGGTTGTGGTTGTAGTTTGAGCATTTGATACATTCTGTCTGGCCATAAGCCACTGCTGTGGCCAAACCTCCATCCTCACGTGGAGGTCCCAGTGCAATTTGAATTACAATTAAAGCAGATGAAATGCTGCTGGTTGTGTTTGTAGTTTGACAGTATGGCCAAGATGTTTGTCAGAAACTGAAGGTTGCAGTGCAGCGCTGAGGCTTTTAATGAAAGTTAGGTGAAGCCATCTGCCTGAATCTGCACATGGAGGCAAAAGCTGCAGGCTCTGGAAAGAGGGTGAAGTTGGCAGTTTTCCCACAGTCACCTGCTAGAATGTTCAGGTTGAGTTGAGATGACTCCATGAGACACTTTCTGATGACACATGGTTCTTCAGCACTTTGAGGTGATGGAGCTGATGACATTTTCAGGTTTGGCCATGCTTTCCCCCAGAATCTTCAGGTGGAGGCAAATATTGCAGACTGCCTACAGAAGCTGTAGTTTGAGGTTTGCAGCAGTTTTCTCCGAGGATGTGCGCGTTGAGATTGCAGGTCTAGGTTGCTGACAGAGGCTGAAGGTGGAAATAGCAAGAGTTGTCTGATTGCATGTGATTCTTAAGAACTTTGAGGAGAGTGAGCCAAGGGAATGGTGGTGGTTGTGGTCGTAGTTTGAGCATTTGGCCAAGCCATCTACCCAAATCTGCAGGTGGAGTTGCAGTTTCCAGGCAGAGGCTGTAGTTGAATGTTTTGCAGGAGCTGTTTGCCAAAACTTGTGGATGAAATTTGTAGCTGCAGGATTCAGACCGAGGTTGAAGATAGAGATGAAAGAACGTTTTGATGGCAAATATTTCTTCAGCACTTTGCAGTGTTCAAGCATATGGAATGCTGTAGTTATGACTGTAGTTTGATTATTTGGCCATGCTGTGTCTCAGAATATAAAAGTGGAGGCAGTGGAGGTTTAGTGCAGCTCTCTGCCAGAGTCTGCAGGTGCAGGTGAAAGCTGTAAGTTCCTCACAGATGCTGTAGTTTGAAGTTTGGGGACAGTTGTTGGCCAGAATGTGCAGACAGCAGCAACAGAATGCAGATAAAGGCTGTAGTTGGAGGCTGAATGAGGTTTAAGATGACACGTGGTTCCTTAGTACTTAGAGGTGATGGAGCTTATGTCTTTGGCTGTTGTTTTAGATTTAGCAGATGGTGGTAGCATTTTGCAAGAACGTACAGGTAAAGGGTGGAAGCTGCAGGTTGCTGACAGAGGCTGTAGTTGGTTTCACAGCAGCTGAATCCTTTTTCCTCCACCTGCAAGAATCTGCAGGGGGAGGAAAGAGGTGCAGGTTCCTGACAGCCTGACAGAGGCTTCAGGTGGAGGCCAAAAAAGGTTTCATATTGCACGTTTCTTCAGCACCTTGAGGTGATGGAGTGGAGTTTTTTGGCAGCAGGCTGCCAGAATCTGCAGGTAGAGGCTGCAGCTAAAGTTTGATGACAGAGGCCGTAGGTGGAGTTTTATGGCGGCGGTCTATCAGAATCTGCAGGTGGAGGCAGCACCTGCAGGTTAATGACAGAGGCTGTAGGTGGAGTTTTATGGCAGCGGTCTGCCAGAATCTGCAGGTGGAGACGGCACCTGCAGGTTAATGACAGTCGCTTTAAATGGAGGTTGTTTTTAAGCGGTCTGCCAGAATCTGCATGTGGAAGCAGCAGCTGCAGGTCACTGACAGAGGCTGTAGTTTGAGATGTTGAGGTAACAGACTGCCAGAACCTACAGTTGGAGGAATAAGCTGCAGGTTTCTGACAGAGTCTGTGGAGTTTTTTAGTAGCGGTCTGCCAGAATGTGCAGCTGGAGGCGGCAGCTGCACATCACTGACAGAGGCTGAAGCTCGAGGTTTTGAGGGTTAGGGTTAGGTGAAGGTTTTGAGACAGCGGTCTGCCAGAATCTGCAAGGGGAGTCGGAAGCTGGAGGTTACTGACAGAGGCTGTAGGTAAGGTTTTGTAAAAGTGGTCTGCCATATTTTGCAGTTGGAGACGACAGCTGCAGGTTAATGACTGACACTTTAGATGGAGGTTGTTTTTAAGCGGTCTGACTGCAGGTGGAGGCAGCAGCTGGGCTGTAGGTGGAGTTTTTTGGTAGCGGTCTGCCAGAATCTGTAGGTGGAGGCAGCACCTGCAGGTTAATGACAGAGGCTTTAGGTGGTGGTTTTTGGCAGCCGTCTGCCAGAATCTGCAGGTGGAGGCGGCAGCTGCAGTTTGATGACAGAGGCCGTAGGTGAAGATTTATGGCAGCGGTCTGTCAGAATCTGCAGGTGGAGGCGGCACCTGCAGGTTAATGACAGAGGCTTTAGGTGGTGTTTTTTGGCAGCAGTCTGCCAGAATCTGCAGGTGGAGGCGGCAGCTGCAGGTTAATGACAGAGGCTATGGTGAGGTTTTGTAAAAGCAGTCTGCCACAATCTGCAGTTGGAGGCGACAGCTGCAGGTAAATGGCAGACGCTTTAGATAAAGATTGCTTTTAAGCGGTCCGCCAGGATCTGCAGATGGAGGCGGCAGCTGCAGGTCACTGACAGAAGCTTGAGGTGGAGGTTTTGAGGCAATAGACTCCCAGAGCCTACAGGTGGAGGCGGAGGCTGTAGCTGGTGGTTTTAAGGGTTAGGGTTAGGTGAAGGTTATGAGGCAGCAGTCTGCCAGAATCTGCAGGTGGAGGCGGCAGCTGCAGGTCACTGGCAGAGGCTGTAGCTAGAGGTTTTGAGGCAGCGGTCTGACAGAATCTGCAGGTGGAGGCAGCACCTGCAGGTTAATGACAGAGGCTGTGGATGGAGTTTTTTTGAAGCAGTCTGCCAGAAACTGCAGCTGGTGTCGGAAGCTGGAGTTTATTGACAGAGGCTGTAGGTGAGGTTTTGTAAAAGCGTTCTGCCACAATCTGCAGTTGGAGGTGACAGCTGCAGGTTAGTGACTGACACTTTAGATGGAGATTGTTTTCAAGCGGTCTGCCAGAACCTGCAGGTGGAGGCGGAAGCTGCAGGTCACTGACAGAGGCTATAGGTGGAGTTTTATGGCAGCGGTCTGCCAGAATCTGCAGGTGGAGACGGCACCTGCAGGTTGCTGACAAACCCTTTAGAGGGTCGTTGTTTTGAAGCTGTCTGCTGGAATCTGCAGGTGGAGGCGTTAGCTGCAGGGTAATGACAGAGGTTGTGCGTTGCAGACTTCACATTTGAAGGCGGCTGTGAGAGGCTTTTGGTGGAGGATGGATCTAGAAACTTAGAATTGTATCACTATAAAAACTATTACCACTACAAGTATTTTTTTGCCCAGTTGAAATAATTCTGTCATGAAAACTTGCAAGTCAAATAAATCCAACCCAAGAACATGCACTTGAAAGTCTTACTCAGATTACTTACTTTAAACATGCAATGCAAATGAAACTTACCTAAAAACATTTAATTCAAAGAAAACTTATCTAGAAACATGTAATTCAAAGGAAACTTAGCCAAAAACATGCAATTCAAAGAAACCTTACCTAAAAACATACTCTTAAAATGGAACATATTTAAAAACATACAGTTGAAATATACTTGATGTAAAATAGTTTCAGTTTAGCTCATTTTATGAGAAAAACATGAATTCAAAATCAGTTGCCAGGACAAAAGCGCTTACCTGCAGACTCACCTGCAGGTTCAGCAGCTCTCTTGCTCCACCTGCTGCCAACCTGGTTTCTCCTCTTGATCAGGAGCCTCACGTTCCTTACCCACTTTGGCTCAGGGCCACTGCACAACGGCTGAGACTTACCGGATGCCGCAGGTCCTTGAGGGGGGCTTGCAACCAAAGACTTACCTGGTGATGGAGGTGAGTCAGAGGAGCTCGGCTCAGGGTCACAGCCACGGGGGGAGTCTGGTGCAGGGACCAAACGGAGGATGAGCCGTGGAAGGCTGCACCCGTCTGGGTTTGGGATGAGCACGCTGGTCCAAGTAGCACCCTGGTCCACCGGAGGGTTAAAACAAATACAGCTGTCAGACCCCTGCTCCGTATTTTGTTTACACAACATGGGTTGTTCTACCATAATCATTTTCTGGAAAAGTCATCACATCACAGGTAGATAATATGTCAAATAAATGATGTGCAGACTCAGTGGAGTCCTTGCCCTTCTTACATGGTTTCCCAGTGGACTGGATGCACCAGAGTAGCTGGGTGAGGAACCAGGGGAGGAGCCAGACGAAGAGCTACTCTGGGAGGCTGACGCTGGGACCCTCCGCAAGATGAGCCGTGGGCTGTCGGGTCTGCCGGGGACTGGCTCAAGGACGCACCTGAAGCGCTGTTTGATGCAAAGTTTTAAAGAAACACAACGGTGAGAATACTGCTCCACATCACGTTTTTATTGTATTTCTGGAAAAGTCATCACATATATGGAAAATGTGTCAAATGTGTGATGTAGACAGACTGTGGAGTCCTTGCATTACTTACAGTGTCCCCCAGAGGACTGGAGGCACGAGACGAGGCAGATAAAGAGCCAGACGAGGAGCCAGACGAGGAGCCGGGGGAGCTGCAGTGGAGGGCTGGCGCTGTGTCACTCGGAAGTGGCGACAGGATGCACCCATAGCGCTTGTCCAACTAAAGGTAAAAACAAGCACAACCCTGAGAGCACTGCTCCACATCATGTTATCAAAGCATGGCTTGTATTTCTGGAAGTAACTTCATATCACACAGTCCTGCACTGAAAATGTTATTTAAGTCAAATGAAGTATAATCAGGAACAGGTATTAAGAGTGAAAGTACCCAATGCAGAAAAAATAGTTCTAGACAGAAAAAACACAGCCTAAAATACATAAAAAAAACAAAACAACACTCCAAACAAGGGTCAAAAACACCTCCAAAACAAAAAACTCAAACAAAACTTTTAAAAAAAAAAATGGGAAAAAACTCACAATTACAGAAAACTTGAAAAATAAAAACCCACTCCCAAAACAAAAAAAAATGTACTCAAATGTTTCGTGTTGCTGTTGTACTTGTTCACTGTTTTGTAATTGAATTTGTGATACAACATCATATTTTATAAACTCCTATTGTGTTTTTTTCTGCAAAACATCTGAACATGTAACGAAAGCTGTCAGTTAAATGTAGTCAAGTAAAAAGAACAATATTTCCTTCTTAAATTCAAAAAATAAAATTACTCAAGTAAAGCACAGGTACCTCAGTGTCATACTTAAACACAGTACTTGAGTAAATGTACTTGGTTAGATTCCACCAGTGTTGGAAAATATTTCAGTGCGTCATGTTCAGACTCAGGGAGTCCTTGCATTTCTTACAATGTCTCTTTCAAGACTGGATGCACCAGAGTAGAACGGGAGGAGCCAGGGGAGGAGCTACTCTGGGAGGTCGGTGATGGGACCCTCCGGAGGACGAGCAGCGGACTGCTGGGCCGGCCAGGGACAGGAACAAGGGTGTAACTGCAGCGCTGAGCCATCTGAAGGTAAAGACAAATCCTACAATGAAACCACTGCTCTGCGTCGTGTTGAGATACCATGGACTGTTATACCATACTGACTTTCTCGTAAATTCATCACATCATCTGTTTAATGTGAAAGAGTAACACAATGCAATAATACTTCATTAAAAGTACATTTTAAGCATTAAATTATTGACAGGCAAAAATATAAAAGTATTTGTAATCTCGAAAATACCACAGTGCCAAATGTCAGCATTTCTTTCACGGTGTTACCTTACATATGTCAGCGTGCACGTACAACCTGATGGCACACATGGAAGCTGTTACACTCTTATTTTCTTTTGACACATCAAACCCATTAGCACACAGTCAGCACTGATACAGCTTAAGTGTGCAGAATACAGTAAAATGTAACATTTCAGACTACATGTTGATGGCAAACTCAGAAAATTAGGTCACAATCTACTTTTGGAAACTAACTCAAATTTGTGCATGTTTGTTTGTATGTTTGTTTTAAGTCATAATAGCTATGTTATTTATGAAACCAGTTTGTTCTGTTAAGAGTCTGGAAGCTTTATCACAGCAGACAGGCATGGATGGATTATGAATTGGCCTACCAGACACAGGCCCAGGGGCCCAGAGTGTCAGGGGCCCTCTTGCCTCCACCCCCAAAATGTCTCTGACATTAACATGAAAAAGACAAACAACGACTCCAACAACAGAAATTCATGTGACAAATACAAAAAAATACAAAAAATTAACTCAGAGAGAAAACATTTCCTCAAAGAGACAAAACGCTACAAAAAAGTTACACAATTAGTTCAAAAAAACACAAATTGACCAACAGAAAAAGACAAAAGACACAAAATAACCTAAATTACCCTAAAGGTACACAAGATTACCAAAAATTTTACCGTAAAGAGACAAGGAACTACCAAAAAGATCCGTAATTTGCCACAAACATTTACAAATCTACCAAATAAGATGCAAAATTACCCAAAGAGACATACGATTACTCAAAGAGATGCAAGGTTACTAACCCTCAAAAGGTTACTGCAAACAATCACAAATTGACTTAAAAGATACATAATTACCTCAAAAAGATGCAAAACTGCCTCAAAGATACACACAATTACTAAAGTCTGTAATTTACCTCAAAAACAAAACAAACATTGACCAAAAAACACAAAAATTAACTTCAAAAAGAAACAAAATTACAATTAAGAATCAAAACTAACAAAAAAGTCAGTAATTTACCACAAACAATTACAAATCTACCTGAAATGGCATGAACTTACCTCAGAAATACTAAATTTCTTTAAAGAGACAAAAAAAACCACCAAAACGTCACAAAATTATCTCAAAGAAACACCAATCAACCAAAAAAGACACACCTGACAGACACAGTTACCTCAGAGACACAAAACGACCTTTAAAGTAAGTTATTTACACAAATCGACCTATAAGGACACAAACTTACCTCAAAGAGAAACAAATCAACCAAAAAAAGACACAAAATTATGCCAAAGACACAAAGTGACCTCAAAGACACATTACCTGAGAGAGACAAAATTACCCAGGGACACAAAATGACCCCAAAGACACAAAACGAGTACAAAAAGACACAAAACCTAAAACTGTGTGTGTCCTGCCCTATATGAAGCAGAAGTGGTGGGGCCTTTTGTGAATCGTGCCCAGGGGCCCATTGTCTCATAATCCGCCCCTGCGCACAGAGGAGCTACAGAAAGATAGCTGTCTTTGAAATTTAGCCCCAAATCATTCAACAATATGTCAATTCTAACTTCTCTTGCTGACTGAGAAAAAGTCAGCAGCATATCAGCGTGTTTTTCTCGAAAAATCTCTTCGCCCAGCTGTTTTACAGCCTCTGTTTCACACTGTGTGTGTTGCTCAGGATATGATAACATCATAACATTACTCCTTTTTGCTTCAATTACTTATACATTTTAAAGATCTGACTTATGATGAGCATGTTCAAATGATAAGTTTGTTGCTGCTTTCATCTCTGATGGCCTGAATCCCCAAGAAGTGAACAAACAAACATTATTGTTATTGGCAATGCTTATGTTACTTGTTGAGGATGAAACGGACAGGTGGTGAACCAAAGAAAGCAGCTTTAGATTTATTGATTCAAACTTGGTCACAACAGTCAAAAGTCAGCTGGATTTGATTAATTTACACTGAAAATAGAAAATATTGTCCATATTAGCAATTAGTCGTTAATTTTTCAGGTCGATTGGGAAGGTCTCAACGGTGAAACAGACAGGAAACAACATGGGGTTAAACAGAATAAAAACCTCACGTCTACCATGAATTATACCGTTTGTCAGTGACAGTAGGTCTTAAGAAGATGTCCAGATGTGAAAAGTCTCAGTTTGAAGTTTCTTTCTCAGAAAAATCGTCGAGTGAAAGTAGATTTCGTGGTGTTTCTGCTGCTGGAAAGTTTGTTTTAGTTTGAAAAATCAAACGATGCGTAACGACGCATTGGAACCATCAGGTCTGTTCTGAGAACACGTCATAGCTCAAAGTTCTCCTTCAGTCCTCATCAGCCAGTCCAGTGATGCCAAATGATGTTTGCTTCAGTCATTTCATTTCTGTGTCTTCTCTCTTCTGTTATGATACTTTGTTTTCATATTCACGTGGACAGTTTTCTCCAATACACACCATATATCCTATGCCAGATTTCCAGAGAAAATATCCCTATATAAATACCCAGACTCCATATATCATACCTTCAGATGAAAAATCATTATAACGATTATTACTTGCACACCAGAGAAGAGATGTTGTACTCCATCTGCCTGTACAATCATTATAGACAAAGTACATTTTATATTTCATTTTCGCTGGGCTCTCCGTCCCTTTTTTATCGCTTGTCAACAGAGCCGCACTGCGCTTTTACGCACGAATGGTGGCACTGTGAAGGACAGCAGAGCGCCATGAAGGCCGTCAGCGTGTGAGCGTTTTTCTGCCTCCACACCAAGAAGGTGATTCTGCTGCCTGCTCTGCTGTTGTTTCTCTGGGGAAGAAGTGGGATTGAAGCTTCACTTTGGATGGAGACTTCCGTCGCTTCACCGGGGCCGCCAACAGCGTTTAAATCGCTCCAGAAAACAGCTGTAGCAGCTGAGCCACGATCCGACTCTGGTCCAGAGTCTGAACCAGAGAGGAACATTGAGGGCAGAAAATATCTGTTGCATCTGTCTCTAACTGGAGTGATGTTGGGCACTGTGGAACCAAATTACGCACGGCAGATCCGCTCATTACATTTTGTGCAACGAGCCTCAGATGCAAGAAAAACTGTAAACGGAGAAAAAGCCGTTAATGTCACGGTTTCTTCTGTTTTGGGTTTTTTTTTCTGATTTCCACACCGTGTCCAAGTGCGCCACAGGTGCGCCAAGGGAGCCCGATCACGCACTTACCCAAAGTATTTTTGGCAAGCTGCCGACGCACTTGGTAGAGCTCACCTGCGCGTGATCTGGCTGAGATGCTTGGTCCGCGATAGTAGATCCCTTGATGTGCTCTTGTGCGCACAGAAAGTTGGAGGACATAAAGTCTCCTTGTCCTCACTGTTTAGGCTGGAGTGCGCCAAACGAACTTTGCGCTGTTTTAACGGGTTTCTGCGATGGACGCAACATTGAGCGTCAACATATTGTTGCCGTTTGTTGAGAATGAAACTCTGATCAGCTGCGGTGTCATCCAGGGCCCTAAGCATCTATTTAAAATCGGGGGGGAGGGGACCCTTTTAAATCAGCACCTTTTAGAATTCCACCCAGGCCAAATTTTTGGAAACTCAACAGCTTAACTGATAAATTTACAGCAACTTGAAATAAATAAATCTTTGAACAGGAGTTCTCAAAGTTTACATGGCTGTGTAGGGAGCCAGCATATAATCAAGAAGCCCACAGGAAAAGTGCACAGAATGGCAGTTTTATGTCATTTTATGACATCCTAAACTGTGACTTTTCTATGACATGAGGCGACCACAATGACACAAACTGAACTCAAAGACACATAAAATTACATCAAAGAGACACAAAACTACAAAAAAGACACAAATCTACCTGAAATGAACAGCAGAAAATCCCAGAGCCTCAAAATTAATTCAAATTTACCTCAACAAGACAGAAATTTAAGTTAAAAACACATAAAATGAGCTCAAAGAGAAACAAATGTACCTCTAAATTGACCACAGTGAAACAAATTCGACTCAAGGAGACAGAAACTGACACGTCAAAGTCACAAACTGACCTCTCACAGAAACAATGTTGCTGCAAAGAGACACAAAGTGACCATGGCAGCACAAATAGACCTTTCAGAGACACAAAATTACGTCAAAGATATACAAAATAACTGCAGTGACACAAATTAACCTCAAATACACAAGCTGACCTCAAAAAGACACAAAATCGACCTCAGAGACACAGAATGACTTAAGATATACACAACATGACCTCAGAGAAAATCTCTGGACATCTTGAGACAGATGTTTATACGTTTATTTTATATTTATGCATTCATTCACTGATTACTGTATTTATTTACACAATTATTCACATATTTATTTACTTTATACATTTTTGTCAATTATTAATGTATTTACTTACTTATTCCTTTATTTGTATGTTTGTTTGTTTTTCTTTAAGTATTTATTTACATATTTACATATATATTAACTTATTACTGTTTTTGTTAACTCATTTATTAACATATTTATTTACTCAGTCCTGTACTGGCATAATTAATTAAACATGGAGATATTTATAAATTTATTTTCAGTTCATGCATTCATTTTCTGATTCCTGTATGTATTTACACATTTATTCACATATTATTTTACTTTATTTTGTGTTTATCTATACATTTATTTGTACATACATATGCTTTTAGCTGTTTGTATTTGTCAATTCATTTTTTTTACATTTATTCATTCATTTATTAAAATATTTATTTCCTAATACCTGTATTTATAAATATATCCACATTCATTTATATATGTATTTATAAAATGACATGTTTGAGAGGCTGCAATGTCCTCATAATAGCTACCAGGATGACTTTTAACCAAGCTAGCTAGTTGAAGGCCAGCAGGCTGTAATACACTGGCAGCTTCACTGTTTGATGAATAAAACATGAATATAAAACACTTAAAGCAAAAATGTAGCCCAACATTTGGCCTGAGTGAGCAAAGCCGTATTGTTGTTGTGACATGGCCAGAAAGGTGAGGGGAGAGACGTATGCATAGTTTTGATAACCTTTTGAAACCTGAGTAAATCGGCTTGACTTCTGACAAATTCAGAAATTGTGAAAAATGAGTAAAAATTGATGAAGAAAATGACCTGAAAATAGAATTACATGTTAAAGCCATGAAGAAAAAATATATACTTTTTAAAGAAAACATTTAAGCAATTTTAAAAAACAGTTTTCTTTCTTTTATTGCTTATTTTCAGGGTATTTCCGTGTAATTTTTTAATTAATTTCTTGCTAATGTTTTGGTCATGTCTTCTCCCCATGTTTTTAATCAATTTTTGCTCTGGTGTCAAAGGGTTAAAGGTTAAGTAAGGTTAAGTAGAATAACTTTAACCTTAACATTACCTTAATAAAAAAACTGCTAAAATGTTTTAGCTCTCTCAGCTCTGCTCTATCATGTTGCATCCTGGGTCACTCTGCTCAGGTGTGCTGCTGCTCACAGGTGAAGGGGGCGTGGCCTTTGTGAACAGAGAGCAGGGAATTGTTTGGGAAGGGGTTTTTGAAGGAGGAAACAGGAGGGGGAGGTGGAAGCTGGGCAGCTTGCTGATGAAAAAAGCCTTCACTTGTGTCTTTTTTATGCTGTTTCCTCAACAGGCTGCAGGAGGAAGAGAAGCAGTGTGTGTGGTGGACCATGAACACAGAGCAGAGGTTCCTTCCTTCACTCCCAGGTGACTTAGATTCTTTTTTGTGGATGTTTTTCCATTTTTTTGCAATGCATCACATTTTCTGGTTTTCTATTTTTGGATTTTGAAAGGGTGGACTATGAACATTTCTGTTCTCAGGTGTTTTAACCCTTTGAAACCTGGAGCGACATCACTTCTCTTGTGCTGCTTTTAGACACTTTTCACAAGTATTTAACCCTTTGAAGCCTGAGTAAAGTGGTGCAATTTCTCTTCAAAACATGAAGAAAAAGTCAATGAGCAACTTGGTAAGAAATCTTCCGCAGATTGCAGGAAATAAGCAGATTTAGAGAATTAAAAAACAAACAAACAAACAAACAAAAAAATATGTTAAAGCAAGGAAAATGTTTAGGGAAAATAAAGAATAAAGTAAGGGAAAAAATTATATTGTTCATATTCATGTGTTTAAATTATGTTACAGAATTTTAATATTTTTAAACCACCTTTCTCAGTCATTTTCTTTTTTTAACTTTCAATTTTTTTTTCGATTATTTTAAACTAAATTCTAGGCAATTTTCTTCTTTTACTTATTTCTGGCAATATTTTGGGGCCTTTCATCATTTCTCATTGCCTTCTTCACATGATTTTAAAAGAGGTCAAAACTATTTTCTCAGGTTCCAAAGGGTTAATTTGGACTATAAGGACAATAATTTAAGTAGAAAATCCTCCACTTTAGATTTTACTCGTATCTTTATTGGGGACGAGGTTACTTTCTTGATAAACTGTGTCCAACCCCATTTAAATTTTGATGCAGCACTCTCTTTTGCTTGTGTCAGTAGAGAGTTAAAAGCAGACCCATTATATTAATAAACACTCCTTTAACCAAGTTAAACTTTCCACCAGAATTACTTTCATCGAGTTAACCAACATCAGTCCTCATCATGAATATCAAATATTTTTAATTTTCAGAAATTTAGCCCTTTAAATGCCAGGTTTTTGTCAGGATGCCGCTATGTTTTAAATGAAAAATGCCAAATATGGTAAAAATCATCATCAGGTTGAAAATAGTCAAAACGACATATTCCAAGGCGGAAGCTCAGAATAACTCCTAGAAATAATACAACGCATGTTTTTATGCTTTGATGGCTGTGGGATCAAAAATTGCACAATTTTTCCACAGTGTATTTTAGACTTATTATAGGAGCTGAGCTGGAAATTCCAAGATTAAACAAAAATGCACAATCTTGCCAAAATGTATGAATTGTGTGCATGAACACAGCTAAACTTATCAAACAATGAAGAATGAAAAGCC
Organism: Plectropomus leopardus; assembly: GCF_026936395.1. Lineage (NCBI taxonomy): Eukaryota > Metazoa > Chordata > Actinopteri > Perciformes > Serranidae > Plectropomus > Plectropomus leopardus. The sequence continues at coordinate 5,018,722 of NC_142192.1, forward strand.
TGTAAAATGTACCAAACAGTCCCTAAGGGTTAAAGGTCCAGTGTGTAAGATTTTGTGGCATGGAAGTGTACATTCATGTTTGAATATAGTTTTGAATTCCAAAACAGTTTGTCAAGTTCATATTAACAAGGTAAAGCAGTTTATAGTATGTGTCTTGATTGAAAACCAAATGTATGCAAATACATTTACTTTATGATCTTAACTTTCACATTTATTTCTTTTAAATAAGTGTGGTCTTGAAACCACGGCTTTGAGGTTGTGTTGTAAAAGTGGGGTTGGGGGTTTGTGGGGGGGCCATGGAGAGAGCAGTAGCATCTCTGCATGGGGAGGTGGAATAAGGATCTCTGGTACAGATCTTGTAGATGGACTTGTCCTTGCAGGCCTGAATCAGCTCCTTTTGGATCTGAAAGTCTGTCAAGTCCATCAGGGCCTGCAGAAAACCACAAAGAGTTTCCAACTTCAGTACTATTCTTAGATATTGTATTAGATATTATTCTAGTGTTTATGATTACTGTGATTACTACAGACTTGATTGTTTCTAATACAATACATGACTACACACTGAGACACTCCCAAATATCTTATAGTGCTATACACTGGCCTGATCTACACCACCTTAAATTAGATTTATCATTGCAGGCATGCTATTATTGCACTGCTATTGTCTATTTTATCTTAAAAGTTATATTTACTAGTGTATCTCTGGTCTCTGCTGTTCCTCGAAGGTCTTCACATAGCAGGACAGAAATCAGCGGTGCAGGTTGCTGGAGGAAGCTCTGTGGTGGAGGTTTGGCTGCAGCTGTCTGCAAGAAATTTCAGGTGGCAAGCAGCAGCTGCAGATTGCTGTCATAGCCTATAGATGGGGGTTTGGCTGAGTCCTGCCAGAATCTACAGGTGGAGGTGACAGTGCAGGTTGCTGGCAGAGGCTGTTGGTGGAGGTTTGGCCGCAGCTGTTTGCCAGAATCTTTAGGTGGAGGCAATGGCTTTAGGTTGCTGACAGAGGCTGGAGGTGGAGGTCTAGTGGCAGCTCTCTGCTCTCTCTTGCAGGTTGAGGTGGATACTGCAGGTTGCTGTTAGAGGCTTTTGATTGAGGTTTGGTGCAGACATCTGCCAGAATCTGCAGGTGGAGGCAGCAGCTGCAGGTTGGTGACAGAGGCTGTTTAGTGGATGTGTGGTTGCAGCTGTCTACCAGAAACTACAGGTTGAGGCAGCGGTGGAGGCTGTTGTGTCAGTTTTGGTCTCATACAGTAATGACTACTTTGAGTTTAAAGTTCGGAGCATTTACTCATGCAACAGGCAGGTAAATGTTACATATAAGAGTAGCAGTCATCTCATCGTTAACTACGCAGCCTGTGATCCCCAACCAAAACGGAGCCCACCCTGTGACATCATCAAATGATCTTTTTCATTTCCTGTACTGCTGTGTTTTTTTCTGGATCTGCCCTCATGTTGTCATCTGAAATGATGTAGCTGAGAAACTTGACCTCTATTTTCCTAAAATTCCCACTTTGACATTTTTAGTTTGACACCTGCCTTTTCCACTCGCTCCAGAGCATCATTCACCCTTGTGTCATGCTGCTCTTTTGCGGTCCCACAATTGAAGATGTCATACATGTGGGGCAAGCGGTTAAAGTGATAGCGCCCAGATGGCATGATGAAGGTCGTGTGAAGAGCTGATTCTTCAGAGAGGAGTGTTTGCCAAAAGACCGTGTTTGCGTCCAGCTTGGTGAAATACGCTCCTGTGAGCATGCCCAGGGTTTGGTCTTCAGAGGGAGCATGAACTTTTCCTGACACACCGACTCATTTAGGGCTGTCATGCTGACTACTTCTTCATTTTTTAGGGGCAACCATCATACCACAACACCAGTCTGCTGATCCCTCAACGCAGCTGATGATCCCTAAATTCTCCATCCTCTCCGACTCTTTTTTCACTTTACTCATAAGAAGTTATAAGACCTGCTGTGGCACAGAAAATGTCTTGGCATCAGGTGTGCGATTCATGGTGTGAAGTGTCTGAACCAGCCTGAGTACATCACAGAGTTTCGGATATGACTGTCTGACTGTGGCTCGGCCTATGTTTTCAACTCTGTTCATTAGCTTGTGTCTCACTGAAGCTGTTCTGCTCAGTAGCGCCACCCGTAGATCGCTCACTACATAGATTTTCTCTGTGGAGCAGGGTTTTTCTGATTTTTCTTCTGTGTGCATGATTCCTTTAAACACCCGCTCAGGAATGGCTGTAACATTGGCTCCTGAGTCCAGTTTCAATGTTACCTTACTGCCTCTTGAGTTGATGTCAGCCATACATGGTTCCTCTTCTGAAGCCATCTCTCCACGACACAGTTCATCCATCCTCAGCAACCTCATTCACTGTGCTGTTGGACTTGCAGACGTTTTTATAATGTCCTTCTTTACCACAGTTGTGGCACAAATGCTGAGTGAGACGGTGACTTACCAAATTTGGGGGATGCACAGTGTTCATAGCTGCTTTATCAGCACTCATCTCTCATCTGAAATCAGTCTGTTGTTGCTTTATTTCCTCTGACTGTTGAGCCATTGTGATAGCTTTTGTGGATGTGAGGTCTTTGTCAAGTGGCATCCTCTGTGACAGTGATGAATCTTTAAGACTCACTACTATTCTGTCTCTCTAAATTTCACCATGCAATTCTCCATCCTCAATTTTCTTCCAGTGCATAAAGTGCTGTGATGAATGAGTCCACTGTTTCAGTTGCCTGCACCACTCTCTTATTGAACTTAGCCCATTTGTACATCATTTGTTTGTGGAGGGCTGCAGCTTTCTGCCTGAACCTGCAGGTGGAGAAGAGGCCTACAGGTTTCTAACAGAGGCTGTAGTTGGAGATTTAGTGGCAGCTGTCTGACACATGGTATATGGTTTTTTAGCACTTTGAGCTGGTGGAATATTGCTGGCTGTGGCTGTAGTTTGAGTATTGGCCAAGTTGTCAGCCACAATCTGCAGGTGGAGCTATTATTGCAGATTGCAGAGAGGGCCTGGAGATGGAGGTTGAAAGAGGTTTCAGATGGCACCTGGTTCTTCAGCATCCTGAGGTAATGTAGCTGATGGAATCATAGTTAGACAATTTTGTCAAGCTTTTTGCCGTAGTCTGCAGGTCATGTTGCAGTTTGCTGACAGAGACTGAAGGCTTGAATTCGGTAGCAGCTGTCTGTGAAAATCTGCAGGTGGAGGGGATAGCTGCAGATTGCTGACATAGACTGTAGTTGGAGATTTGGCAGCAGTTGTCTACTAAGATGTGCATGTTGAGATGGCAGCTCTAGGTTACTGATAGAGGCTGAAGGTGGATATTGACAAAGATTTCAGATGTCATGTGATTCATTAGGACTTTGAGGTGATGGAGCTGAAGAAATGATTCAGTAGTTGGAGGTTTGGTGCCAGCTACTTGCCAGAACCTACAGGTGAAGGGCAAAAGCTGCAGGTTGCTGACAGATGCTGATAGTCGGAAGTTCACTGCAGATTTCTGCCAGAATGTGCATCTGGATGCTGCAGAATGCTGAATGAAGCTGTAGTTAGTAGTCAGTTTTAAGAGGTTTACGAAGAAACGTGGTTTCTTGGCTCTGTGAGGTGATGGCGCCTATGGAATACAGCCTGCTGACAGAGACTGTTCCTTTTGTCATAATCTTAACATGGCAGTACAGGTAACTTAGCAAGTTGCTAATAAAGACTGTAGGTTGAGGTTGAAGGTTTTAGATGGCACATGTTTCTCCAGCACTTTGAGTGGATTGAGCCTATGTGAATATTGCTAATTGTTGTTGTATTTTCAGCATTTAGTCAAGCTGTCTGTTAGAATCTGCAGGTGGAGGTGGCGGTAAAGGTTGCTTACAGGAGCAGTAAATGGAGGGTTGGCGGCAGCTGTCTGCAAAATTCTGCAGGTGGAGGCAGCAGCTGCAGGTTGCTGATAGAGGCTGTAGTTTTAGGTCTGGAGGTTCTTCAGCACTTTCAGGTGATGGAGCTAATATTGTATAGCTGATTGTAGTTATAGTTTTAGCATTTGGCTGCAGCTTTTTGCAACAATCTTCAGGTGAAGGGGGGCGGCTGCAGGTTACTCATATCAGCTACTGATGGACAATTCTCTGACATAATCTTTGGCCAAGCTTTCTGCCAGATTGCGCAGGTGGAGGCAGCAACCAAGGGTTTCTGAATGAGCCTGTAGGTGGAGTTTTGATAGGAGCAGTCTGCCAGAATCTGCAGGTGGATACACAAGCTGTAGGTTCCTGACAGAAGCTGTAGGTGGAGTTGTTTCGGTCTGTTTTCCTCCAGAATTGTCAGTTGCAGGAACTAACTGCAGGTTTCTGACAGAGGCTTTTGGTGGAGGTTTGCCCAGGCTGTGTGCCAGAATCTGCAGGTGTATGTGGCAGCTGCAGATTACCGACGGAGGCCGTAGATAGATGTTTGGAGGCAGTTGACTGCCAGAATATCCAGGTGGAGGCAGCAAATGTGGGTTGCTGACTGAGGCTTTAGGTGGAGGTTTGACCAGCCATCTGCCAAAATGTGCAGCTTGAGGCTGCAGCTGCAGGTTACTGACAAAGGCTTTAGATGAAGGTTTGGTGACAACAGCTCACCAGAATCCAAAGGTCTAGGTCCCAGCTGCAGATTCTTGTCATGGGCAGTGGATGGAGGTTTGGCCGCAGGTGTTGGGGGAATCCTCACATGGAGGCCCCAGTGCAATTGCTGGAATAGGATGTTAGCTGTAGTTTGAGGTTTTGCAGCCGTTTTCTCCGAGGATGTGCACGTTGAGATTGCAGCTCTAAGTTGCTGACAGAGGCTGAAGGCTGAAATTAAAAGAGATTTCAGATGGCATGTTATTCTTAAGAACTTTGAGGAGATGGGGCAGAGGGAATGCTGCTGGTTGTGGTTGTAGTTTGAGCATTTGGCCAAGCCGTCTACCTACGTCTACAAGCGGAGTAGCAGTTTCCAGCCCGAGGCTGTAGTTGGCGGTTTTGCAGGAGCTGTTTGCGAAAATCTGTGGGTGGAATTTGTAGCTGCAAGTTTGAGACCGAGGTTAAAGATTGAGATGTAAGAGATTTTTGATGTTAAATATTTCTTCAGCTCTTTGAGGTGTTGGAGCTGATGGGGTGCTGTAGTTATGACTAGTTTGATTATTTGGCCATGCTGTGTCTCAGAATATAAAATTGGAGGCAGTGGTGAAGGTTGCTGCCAGAGGCCATAGTTGGAGGCTTGGTAGCAGCTTACTGTCAAAATCTGCAGGTGGAAGCAGGAGCTGAAGATTGGTACATAGGTTTTGGTGGAGATTTGGTGCCAGAATCAGCAAATGGAGGGAAATCTGCTGGTTGCTGATAGTGTACTAGTTGGAGGTTGAAGTAGGTTTCAGATGACACATGGTTCTTGCCATGCTGGAATATTGCTGGTAGTGGTTGTAGTTTAGAACATTTTGCCAAGCAGTTTCCCAGAATCTGCAGGTGAAGGTGGAAGTTGAAAAATGCTGATTTAGGCTTTTGGTGGAAGTTTAGTGCAGCTCTCTGCCAGAGTCTGCAGGTGCAGCTGACACCTGTAAGTTCCTCACAGATGATGTCGTTTGACGTTTGGGGGCAACTGTTGGCTAGAATGTGCAGACAGCAGCTGCAGAATGCAGATAAAGGCTGTAGTTGGAGGCCGAGCGAGGTTTAAGATGACACGTGGTTCCTCAGCACTTAGAGGTGATGGAGATTATGGAATGTTGCTGGTCGTGGTTATAGATTTAGCAGTTGGCAGCAGCTATTTGCAAAAACGTGCAGGTAAAGGGTGGAAGCTGCAGATTGCTGACAGAGGCTGTAGTTTGAGCTTTCACAGCAGCAGTCTGCCAGAATCTGCAGTTGAAGGAAGCAAAGCAGGTACTGACAATGACGCTGCTGCAGCTGTCTGCAAGTAGTTGGAGGTCTGGCAGCAGTTGTCTGCTAAAATGTGCAGATGGATGCTACAGGTTGCTGGTACAGGCTATGAAGGTTGAAGGTTATGCTGGAGGCTGCAACTGCAGGTTTCTGACAGAGGCTTTAGGTGGATGTTTTGTGGCAGCAGTTTTGCTAGAATCTGCGGGCGTCTCATGGTGTCACATGTTCCCCAACACTTGGAGGTGATGGAGCCGATTATATATGGCTGGTTGTGGTTGTAGTTCAAGCATTTGGCCAAGCTGTCTCCCAGAATCTGCAGGTGGAGGCAGCAGTGCAGATTGTCTGAGAGAGGCTTAGGGTGGAGGTTTGGAATCAGTTGTTTGCCAGAATAAGCATGTGAAGGCGGCAGCTGCACGTTGCTGACATACTTTGTGAGTGGAGATTTGGTGTAGCCCTGGTGTCCATCCTCTCCAATTGTTTTTTCACTTTACCCATGAGAGGTAATGAGACCTGCTGTGGCATTTTAAAAGAAAATGGCTTGGCGTCAGGTTTGAGCTTCATGGTGTAAAGTGTGAAGCAGCCCGAGTCCATCTCAGAGTTTCGGATATGACTGTCTGACTGTGGCTCGGTCTATGGTGTCAACTCTGGTTATTAGTCTCACTGAAGCTTTTCTGCTCAGCAGCGCCAATCGTAGATCTCTCACTCCATAGATTTTCTCTGTAGTGGTCCTCTCTCCATATGAGAGTGTCTCTGAAGCTGAACCCCAAACAATACGTTTCTTTCCACCAGGACCACAGAGCAGTTTTTGTGCCTTTTCTAATTTTTAATTTGTGTGCGTGATTCCTTTAAACACCTGCTCAGGAATGGCTGTAACATTGGCTCCTGAGTCCAGTTTGAATGTTACTTACTGCCTCTTGAGTTGATGTCAACCATACATGGTTCATCATCTGAAGCCACCTCTCCAAGACAGAGTCCATCCATGTCCTCAGCCATCTCTTTCACTGTGCTGTTGGACCTGCTGACTTTCTCATAATGTTCTTTCTTGCCACAGTTGTGGCACAAATGCTGAGTGAGACGGTGACCAATACCAAATTTGGGGCATGCTTTCCGTTTCAGCTTTGTTTTGTTCTGTTTTTGTAGCTTTTTGTTGTTGTCTGTTTCTTGGATTCATATTTGTGCTGCTTTCCTGGCTTAAAATGCAGCGTTCATAGCGGGTTTACCAGCAGTCATCTCTCATCTTAAATCAGTCTGTTGTTGCTTTATTTCCACTGACTTTCGGTCCATTGTGATAGCTTTTGTGGGTGGCAGGTCTTTGTCAAGCTGCATCTTCTCTGACAGTGATGAATTATTAAGATTCACTCATATTCTGTCTCTCAAAAGTTCACCATGCAATTCTCCATCCTCATAATTTTCTTCCAGTGCATAAAGTGCTGTGATGAATGAGTCCACTGTTTCAGTTGGCTGCTGCACTCTCCTGTTGAACTTAGCCCATTCATATATCATGGTTTGTTTTTTTTTGGAAGAAAATATAAACTGCACTGTATCAGTGCTGCATGCTGGCTTGTTTGTGGAGGGCTGCAGCTTTCTGTCAGAAATTGCAGGTGAAGGAGAGGCCGACAGGTTTCCAACAGAGGCTCACGTTGGAGGTGTGGCAGCAGCTATCCTCCAGAATTTGCTGGTGGAGGCGGAAGCTGCAGGTTGCTGACAGAGGCTGTAGTTGTCCTCTGTAATGGAGCTTATGGCATGTTGCTGGTTGTACCTTGAACAGAGCTGTTGCCAGAATCCTCAGATGGAGGATGAAGCTGCAGGTTGTTGGCAGAGGCTTCACGTGAAGGTCAAAAGGAGTTTCACATGGCGCTTTGTTTTTTAGCACTAAGATGATGTAGCACTTAAATCTTTAGCACTAAGATGATCTGCTGCTTTGTTTTTTAGCACTTAGATGGTGTCCTAAACTTATGGATCCTGGTTGTGGTTGTAGTTTGAGCATTTGATACATTCTGTCTGGCCATAAGCCACTGCTGTGGCCAAACCTCCATCCTCACGTGGAGGTCCCAGTGCAATTTGAATTACAATTAAAGCAGATGAAATGCTGCTGGTTGTGTTTGTAGTTTGACAGTATGGCCAAGATGTTTGTCAGAAACTGAAGGTTGCATTGCAGCGCTGAGGCTTTTAATGAAAGTTAGGTGAAGCCATCTGCCTGAATCTGCACATGGAGGCAAAAGCTGCAGGCTCTGGAAAGAGGGTGAAGTTGGCAGTTTTCCCACAGTCACCTGCTAGAATGTTCAGGTTGAGTTGAGATGACTCCATGAGACACTTTCTGATGACACATGGTTCTTCAGCACTTTGAGGTGATGGAGCTGATGACATTTTCAGGTTTGGCCATGCTTTCCCCCAGAATCTTCAGGTGGAGGCAAATATTGCAGACTGCCTACAGAAGCTGTAGTTTGAGGTTTGCAGCAGTTTTCTCCGAGGATGTGCGCGTTGAGATTGCAGGTCTAGGTTGCTGACAGAGGCTGAAGGTGGAAATAGCAAGAGTTGTCTGATTGCATGTGATTCTTAAGAACTTTGAGGAGAGTGAGCCAAGGGAATGGTGGTGGTTGTGGTCGTAGTTTGAGCATTTGGCCAAGCCATCTACCCAAATCTGCAGGTGGAGTTGCAGTTTCCAGGCAGAGGCTGTAGTTGAATGTTTTGCAGGAGCTGTTTGCCAAAACTTGTGGATGAAATTTGTAGCTGCAGGATTCAGACCGAGGTTGAAGATAGAGATGAAAGAACGTTTTGATGGCAAATATTTCTTCAGCACTTTGCAGTGTTCAAGCATATGGAATGCTGTAGTTATGACTGTAGTTTGATTATTTGGCCATGCTGTGTCTCAGAATATAAAAGTGGAGGCAGTGGTGAAGGTTCCTGCCAGAGGCCATAGTTGGAGGTTTGGTAGGAGCTTACTGCCAAAATCTGCAGGTGGAAACAGCAGCTGAAGATCAGTACATAGGTTTTTGGTGGAGATTTGGTGCCAGAATCTGCAAATGGAGGGAAATCTGCTGGTTGCTGATCGAGGCACCAGTTGGAGGTCGAAATAGGTTTCAGAATATACATGTTTCTTGCCATGCTGGAATATTGCCGGTTGTGGTTATTTTTAGCATTTTGCCAAGCAGTTTGAGGTGGATGTTGATAATTGCGGATTTAGACTTTTGGTGGAGGTTTAGTGCAGCTCTCTGCCAGAGTCTGCAGGTGCAGGTGAAAGCTGTAAGTTCCTCACAGATGCTGTAGTTTGAAGTTTGGGGACAGTTGTTGGCCAGAATGTTCAGACAGCAGCAACAGAATGCAGATAAAGGCTGTAGTTGGAGGCTGAATGAGGTTTAAGATGACACGTGGTTCCTTAGTACTTAGAGGTGATGGAGCTTATGTCTTTGGCTGTTGTTTTAGATTTAGCAGATGGTGGTAGCATTTTGCAAGAACGTACAGGTAAAGGGTGGAAGCTGCAGGTTGCTGACAGAGGCTGTAGTTGGTTTCACAGCAGCTGAATCCTTTTTCCTCCACCTGCAAGAATCTGCAGGGGGAGGAAAGAGGTGCAGGTTCCTGACAGCCTGACAGAGGCTTCAGGTGGAGGCCAAAAAAGGTTTCATATTGCACGTTTCTTCAGCACCTTGAGGTGATGGAGTGGAGTTTTTTGGCAGCAGGCTGCCAGAATCTGCAGGTAGAGGCTGCAGCTAAAGTTTGATGACAGAGGCCATAGGTGGAGTTTTATGGCGGCGGTCTATCAGAATCTGCAGGTGGAGGCAGCACCTGCAGGTTAATGACAGAGGCTGTAGGTGGAGTTTTATGGCAGCGGTCTGCCAGAATCTGCAGGTGGAGACGGCACCTGCAGGTTAATGACAGTCGCTTTAAATGGAGGTTGTTTTTAAGCGGTCTGCCAGAATCTGCATGTGGAGGCAGCAGCTGCAGGTCACTGACAGAGGCTGTAGTTTGAGTTTGAGGTTAGTTAGGGTGAAGGTTTGAGACAGACTGCCAGAACCTACAGTTGGAGGAATAAGCTGCAGGTTTCTGACAGAGTCTGTGGAGTTTTTTAGTAGCGGTCTGCCAGAATGTGCAGCTGGAGGCGGCAGCTGCACATCACTGACAGAGGCTGAAGCTCGAGGTTTTGAGGGTTAGGGTTAGGTGAAGGTTTTGAGACAGCGGTCTGCCAGAATCTGCAAGGGGAGTCGGAAGCTGGAGTTTATTGACAGAGGCTGTAGGTGAGGTTTTGTAAAAGCGTTCTGCCACAATCTGCAGTTGGAGGTGACAGCTGCAGGTTAGTGACTGACACTTTAGATGGAGATTGTTTTCAAGCGGTCTGCCAGAACCTGCAGGTGGAGGCGGCACCTGCAGGTCACTGACAGAGGCTATAGGTGGAGGTTTTTGGGAGCGGTTTGCCAGAACCTGCAGGTGGAGGCGGCACCTGCAGGTTGCTGACAAACCCTTTAGAGGGTCGTTGTTTTGAAGCTGTCTGCTGGAATCTGCAGGTGGAGGCGTTAGCTGCAGGGTAATGACAGAGGTTGTGCGTTGCAGACTTCACATTTGAAGGCGGCTGTGAGAGGCTTTTGGTGGAGGATGGATCTAGAAACTTAGAATTGTATCACTATAAAAACTATTACCACTACAAGTATTTTTTTGCCCAGTTGAAATAATTCTGTCATGAAAACTTGCAAGTCAAATAAATCCAACCCAAGAACATGCACTTGAAAGTCTTACTCAGATTACTTACTTTAAACATGCAATGCAAATGAAACTTACCTAAAAACATTTAATTCAAAGAAAACTTATCTAGAAACATGTAATTCAAAGGAAACTTAGCCAAAAACATGCAATTCAAAGAAACCTTACCTAAAAACATACTCTTAAAATGGAACATATTTAAAAACATACAGTTGAAATATACTTGATGTAAAATAGTTTCAGTTTAGCTCATTTTATGAGAAAAACATGAATTCAAAATCAGTTGCCAGGACAAAAGCGCTTACCTGCAGACTCACCTGCAGGTTCAGCAGCTCTCTTGCTCCACCTGCTGCCAACCTGGTTTCTCCTCTTGATCAGGAGCCTCACGTTCCTTACCCACTTTGGCTCAGGGCCACTGCACAACGGCTGAGACTTACGGATGCCGCAGGTCCTTGAGGGGCTTGCAACCAAAGACTTACCTGGTGACGGAGGTGAGTCAGAGGAGCTCGGCTCAGGGTCACAGCCACGGGGGGAGTCTGGTGCAGGGACCAAACGGAGGATGAGCCGTGGAAGGCTGCACCCGTCTGGGTTTGGGATGAGCACGCTGGTCCAAGTAGCACCCTGGTCCACCGGAGGGTTAAAACAAATACAACTGTCAGACCCCTGCTCCGTATTTTGTTTACACAACATGGGTTGTTCTACCATAATCATTTTCTGGAAAAGTCATCACATCACAGGTAGATAATATGTCAAATAAATGATGTGCAGACTCAGTGGAGTCCTTGCCCTTCTTACATGGTTTCCCAGTGGACTGGATGCACCAGAGTAGCTGGGTGAGGAACCAGGGGAGGAGCCAGACGAAGAGCTACTCTGGGAGGCTGACGCTGGGACCCTCCGCAAGATGAGCCGTGGGCTGTCGGGTCTGCCGGGGACTGGCTCAAGGACGCACCTGAAGCGCTGTTTGATGCAAAGTTTTAAACAAACACAACGGTGAGAATACTGCTCCACATCACGTTTTTATTGTATTTCTGGAAAAGTCATCACATATATTGAAAATTTGTCAAATGTGTGATGTAGACAGACTGTGGAGTCCTTGCATTACTTACAGTGTCCCCAGAGGACTGGAGGCACGAGACGAGGCAGACGAGGAGCCAGACGAGGAGCCAGACGAGGAGCCGGGGGAGCTGCAGTGGAGGGCTGGCGCTGTGTCACTCGGAAGTGGCGACAGGATGCACCCATAGCGCTTGTCCAACTAAAGGTAAAAACAAGCACAACCCTGAGAGCACTGCTCCACATCATGTTATCAAAGCATGGCTTGTATTTCTGGAAGTAACTTCATATCACACAGTCCTGCACTGAAAATGTTATTTAAGTCAAATGAAGTATAATCAGGAACAGGTATTAAGAGTGAAAGTACCCAATGCAGAAAAAATAGTTCTAGACAGAAAAAACACAGCCTAAAATACTTACATAAAAAAACAAAACAACACTCCAAACAAGGGTCAAAAAACACCTCCAAAACAAAAAAACTCAAACAAAACTTTTTTTTTTTAAAAAAAATGGGAAAAAAACTCACAATTACAGAAAACTTGAAAAATAAAAACCCACTCCCAAAACAAAAAAAAATGTACTCAAATGTTTCGTGTTGCTGTTGTACTTGTTCACTGTTTTGTAATTGAATTTGTGATACAACATCATATTTTATAAACTCCTATTGTGTTTTTTTCTGCAAAACATCTGAACATGTAACGAAAGCTGTCAGTTAAATGTAGTCAAGTAAAAAGAACAATATTTCCTTCTTAAATTCAAAAATAAAATTACTCAAGTAAAGCACAGGTACCTCAGTGTCATACTTAAACACAGTACTTGAGTAAATGTACTTGGTTAGATTCCACCAGTGTTGGAAAATATTTCAGTGCGTCATGTTCAGACTCAGGGAGTCCTTGCATTTCTTACAATGTCTCTTTCAAGACTGGATGCACCAGAGTAGAACGGGAGGAGCCAGGAGGAGCTACTCTGGGAGGTCGGTGATGGGACCCTCCGGAGGACAGGCAGCGGACTGCTGGGCCGGCCAGGGACAGGAACAAGGGTGTAACTGCAGCGCTGAGCCATCTGAAGGTAAAGACAAATCCTACAATGAAACCACTGCTCTGCGTCGTGTTGAGATACCATGGACTGTTATACCATACTGACTTTCTCGTAAATTCATCACATCATCTGTTTAATGTGAAAGAGTAACACAATGCAATAATACTTCATTAAAAGTACATTTTAAGCATTAAATTATTGACAGGCAAAAATATAAAAGTATTTGTAATCTCGAAAATACCACAGTGCCAAATGTCAGCATTTCTTTCACGGTGTTACCTTACATATGTCAGCGTGCACGTACAACCTGATGGCACACATGGAAGCTGTTACACTCTTATTTTCTTTTGACACATCAAACCCATTAGCACACAGTCAGCACTGATACAGCTTAAGTGTGCAGAATACAGTAAAATGTAACATTTCAGACTACATGTTGATGGCAAACTCAGAAAATTAGGTCACAATCTACTTTTGGAAACTAACTCAAATTTGTGCATGTTTGTTTGTATGTTTGTTTTAAGTCATAATAGCTATGTTATTTATGAAACCAGTTTGTTCTGTTAAGAGTCTGGAAGCTTTATCACAGCAGACAGGCATGGATGGATTATGAATTGGCCTACCAGACACAGGCCCAGGGGCCCAGAGTGTCAGGGGCCCTCTTGCCTCCACCCCCAAAATGTCTCTGACATTAACATGAAAAAGACAAACAACGACTCCAACAACAGAAATTCATGTGACAAATACAAAAAAATACAAAAAATTAACTCAGAGAGAAAACATTTCCTCAAAGAGACAAAACGCTACAAAAAAGTTACACAATTAGTTCAAAAAAACACAAATTGACCAACAGAAAAAGACACAAAATAACCTAAATTACCCTAAAGGTACACAAGATTACCAAAAATTTTACCGTAAAGAGACAAGGAACTACCAAAAAGATCCGTAATTTGCCACAAACATTTACAAATCTACCAAATAAGATGCAAAATTACCCAAAGAGACATACGATTACTCAAAGAGATGCAAGGTTACTAACCCTCAAAAGGTTACTGTAAACAATCACAAATTGACTTAAAAAGATACATAATTACCTCAAAAAGATGCAAAACTGCCTCAAAGATACACACAATTACTAAAGTCTGTAATTTACCTCAAAAAACAAAACAAACATTGACCAAAAAACACAAAAATTAACTTCAAAAAGAAACAAAATTACAATTAAGAATCAAAACTAACAAAAAAGTCAGTAATTTACCACAAACAATTACAAATCTACCTGAAATGGCATGAACTTACCTCAGAAATACTAAATTTCTTTAAAGAGACAAAAAAACCCACCAAAACGTCACAAAATTATCTCAAAGAAACACCAATCAACCAAAAAAGACACACCTGACAGACACAGTTACCTCAGAGACACAAAACGACCTTTAAAGTAAGTTATTTACACAAATCGACCTATAAGGACACAAACTTACCTCAAAGAGAAACAAATCAACCAAAAAAAGACACAAAATTATGCCAAAGACACAAAGTGACCTCAAAGACACATTACCTGAGAGAGACAAAATTACCCAGGGACACAAAATGACCCCAAAGACACAAAACGAGTACAAAAAGACACAAAACCTAAAACTGTGTGTGTCCTGCCCTATATGAAGCAGAAGTGGTGGGGCCTTTTGTGAATCGTGCCCAGGGGCCCATTGTCTCATAATCCGCCCCTGCGCACAGAGGAGCTACAGAAAGATAGCTGTCTTTGAAATTTAGCCCCAAATCATTCAACAATATGTCAATTCTAACTTCTCTTGCTGACTGAGAAAAAGTCAGCAGCATATCAGCGTGTTTTTCTCGAAAAATCTCTTCGCCCAGCTGTTTTACAGCCTCTGTTTCACACTGTGTGTGTTGCTCAGGATATGATAACATCATAACATTACTCCTTTTTGCTTCAATTACTTATACATTTTAAAGATCTGACTTATGATGAGCATGTTCAAATGATAAGTTTGTTGCTGCTTTCATCTCTGATGGCCTGAATCCCCAAGAAGTGAACAAACAAACATTATTGTTATTGGCAATGCTTATGTTACTTGTTGAGGATGAAACGGACAGGTGGTGAACCAAAGAAAGCAGCTTTAGATTTATTGATTCAAACTTGGTCACAACAGTCAAAAGTCAGCTGGATTTGATTAATTTACACTGAAAATAGAAAATATTGTCCATATTAGCAATTAGTCGTTCATTTTTCAGGTCGATTGGGAAGGTCTCAACGGTGAAACAGACAGGAAACAACATGGGGTTAAACAGAATAAAAACCTCACGTCTACCATGAATTATACCGTTTGTCAGTGACAGTAGGTCTTAAGAAGATGTCCAGATGTGAAAAGTCTCAGTTTGAAGTTTCTTTCTCAGAAAAATCGTCGAGTGAAAGTAGATTTCGTGGTGTTTCTGCTGCTGGAAAGTTTGTTTTAGTTTGAAAAATCAAACGATGCGTAACGACGCATTGGAACCATCAGGTCTGTTCTGAGAACACGTCATAGCTCAAAGTTCTCCTTCAGTCCTCATCAGCCAGTCCAGTGATGCCAAATGATGTTTGCTTCAGTCATTTCATTTCTGTGTCTTCTCTCTTCTGTTATGATACTTTGTTTTCATATTCACGTGGACAGTTTTTCTCCAATACACACCATATATCCTATGCCAGATTTCCAGAGAAAATATCCCTATATAAATACCCAGACTCCATATATCATACCTTCACATGAAAAATCATTATAACGATTATTACTTGCACACCAGAGAAGAGATGTTGTACTCCATCTCCCTGTACAATCAATATAGACAAATTACATTTTATATTTCATTTTCGCTGGGCGCTCCGTCCCTTTTTTATCGCTTGTCAACAGAGCCGCACTGCGCTTTTACGCACGAATGGTGGCACTGTGAAGGACAGCAGAGCGCCATGAAGGCCGTCAGCGTGTGAGCGTTTTTCTGCCTCCACACCAAGAAGGTGATTCTGCTGCCTGCTCTGCTGTTGTTTCTCTGGGGAAGAAGTGGGATTGAAGCTTCACTTTGGATGGAGACTTCCGTCGCTTCAGCGGGGCCGCCAACAGCGTTTAAATCGCTCCAGAAAACAGCTGTAGCAGCTGAGCCACGATCCGACTCTGGTCCAGAGTCTGAACCAGAGAGGAACATTGAGGGCAGAAAATATCTGTTGCATCTGTCTCTAACTGGAGTGATGTTGGGCACTGTGGAACCAAATTACGCACGGCAGATCCGCTCATTACATTTTGTGCAACGAGCCTCAGATGCAAGAAAAACTGTAAACGGAGAAAAGCCGTTAATTTCTCAGTTTCTTCTGTTTTGGGTTTTTTTTTTTTCTGATTTCCACACCGTGTCCAAGTGCGCCACAGTTGCGCCAAGGGAGCCTTTGGCAAGCTGCCGACGCACTTGGTAGAGCTCACCTGCGCGTGATCTGGCTGAGATGCTTGGTCCGCGATAGTAGATCCCGTGATGTGCTCTTGTGCGCACAGAAAGTTGGGGGACATAAAGTCTCCTTGTCCTCACTGTTTAGGCTGGAGTGCGTCAAACGAACTTTGCGCTGTTTTAACGGGTTTCTGCGATGGACGCAACATTGAGCGTCAACATATTGTTGCCGTTTGTTGAGAATGAAACTCTGATCAGCTGCGGTGTCATCCATGGCCCTAAGCATCTATTTAAAATCGGGGGGGAGGGGACCCTTTTAAATCAGCACCTTTTAGAATTCCACCCAGGCCAAATTTTTGGAAACTCAACAGCTTAACTGATAAATTTACAGCAACTTGAAATAAATAAATCTTTGAACAGGAGTTCTCAAAGTTTACATGGCTGTGTAGGGAGCCAGCATATAATCAAGAAGCCCACAGGAAAAGTGCACAGAATGGCAGTTTTTATGTCATTTTTATGACATCCTAAACTGTGACTTTTCTATGACATGAGGCGACCACAATGACACAAACTGAACTCAAAGACACATAAAATTACATCAAAGAGACACAAAACTACAAAAAAGACACAAATCTACCTGAAATGAACAGCAGAAAATCCCAGAGCCTCAAAATTAATTCAAATTTACCTCAACAAGACAGAAATTTAAGTTAAAACACATAAAATGAGCTCAAAGAGAAACAAATGTACCTCTAAATTGACCACAGTGAAACAAATTCGACTCAAGGAGACAGAAACTGACACGTCAAAGTCACAAACTGACCTCTCACAGAAACAATGTTGCTGCAAAGAGACACAAAGTGACCACGGCAGCACAAATAGACCTTTCAGAGACACAAAATTACGTCAAAGATATACAAAATAACTGCAGTGACACAAATTAACCTCAAATACACAAGCTGACCTCAAAGACACAAAATCGACCTCAGAGACACAGAATGACTTAAGATATACACAACATGACCTCAGAGAAAATCTCTGGACATCTTCGAGACAGATGTTTATACGTTTATTTTATATTTATGCATTCATTCACTGATTACTGTATTTATTTACACAATTATTCACATATTTATTTACTTTATACATTTTTGTCAATTATTAATGTATTTACTTACTTATTCCTTTATTTGTATGTTTGTTTGTTTTTCTTTCAGTATTTATTTACATATTTACATATATATTAACTTATTACTGTTTTTGTTAATTCATTTATTAACATATTTATTTACTCAGTCCTGTACTGGCATAATTAATTAAACATGGAGATATTTATAAATTTATTTTCAGTTCATGCATTCATTTTCTGATTCCTGTATGTATTTACACATTTATTCACATATTATTTTACTTTATTTTGTGTTTATCTATACATTTATTTGTACATACATATGCTTTTAGCTTTGTATTTGTCAATTCATTTTTTTTTTTTACATTTATTCATTCATTTATTAAAATATTTATTTCCTAATACCTGTATTTATAAATATATCCACATTCATTTATATATGTATTTATAAAATGACATGTTTGAGAGGCTGCAATGTCCTCATAATAGCTACCAGGATGACTTTTAACCAAGCTAGCTAGTTGAAGGCCAGCAGGCTGTAATACACTGGCAGCTTCACTGTTTGATGAATAAAACATGAATATAAAACACTTAAAGCAAAAATGTAGCCCAACATTTGGCCTGAGTGAGCAAAGCCGTATTGTTGTTGTGACATGGCCAGAAAGGTGAGGGGAGAGACGTATGCATAGTTTTGATAACCTTTTGAAACCTGAGTAAATCGGCTTGACTTCTGACAAATTCAGAAATTGTGAAAAATGAGTAAAAATTGATGAAGAAAATGACCTGAAAATAGAATTACATGTTAAAGCCATGAAGAAAAAATATATACTTTTTAAAGAAAACATTTAAGCATTTAAAAAAACCAGTTTTCTTTCTTCTATTGCTTATTTTCAGGGTATTTCCGTGTAATTTTTTAATTAATTTCTTGCTAATGTTTTGGTCATGTCTTCTCCCCATGTTTTTAATCAATTTTTGCTCTGGTGTCAAAGGGTTAAAGGTTAAGTAAGGTTAAGTAGAATAACTTTAACCTTAACATTACCTTAATAAAAAAACTGCTAAAATGTTTTAGCTCTCTCAGCTCTGCTCTATCATGTTGCATCCTGGGTCACTCTGCTCAGGTGTGCTGCTGCTCACAGGTGAAGGGGGCGTGGCCTTTGTGAACAGAGAGCAGGGAATTGTTTGGGAAGGGGTTTTGGAAGGAGGAAACAGGAGGGAGGTGGAAGCTGGGCAGCTTGCTGATGAAAAAAGCCTTCACTTGTGTCTTTTTTATGCTGTTTCCTCAACAGGCTGCAGGAGGAAGAGAAGCAGTGTGTGTGGTGGACCATGAACACAGAGCAGAGGTTCCTTCCTTCACTCCCAGGTGACTTAGATTCTTTTTTGTGGATGTTTTTCCTTTTTTTTGCAATGCATCACATTTTCTGGTTTTCTATTTTTGGATTTTGAAAGGGTGGACTATGTTTTAACCCTTTGAAACCTGGAGCGACATCACTTCTCTTGTGCTGCTTTTAGACACTTTTCACAAGTATTTAACCCTTTGAAGCCTGAGTAAAGTGGTGCAATTTCTCTTCAAAACATGAAGAAAAAGTCAATGAGCAACTTGGTAAGAAATCTTCCGCAGATTGCAGGAAATAAGCAGATTTAGAGAATTAAAAAACAAACAAACAAACAAACAAAAAACTATGTTAAAGCAAGGAAAATGTTTAGGGAAAATAAAGAATAAAGGAAGGGAAAAAATTATATTGTTCATATTCATGTGTTTAAATTATGTTACAGAATTTTAATATTTTTAAACCACCTTTCTCAGTCATTTTCTTTTTTTAACTTTCAATTTTTTTTTCGATTATTTTAAACTAAATTCTAGGCAATTTTCTTCTTTTACTTATTTCTGTCAATATTTTGGGGCCTTTCATCATTTCTCATTGCCTTCTTCACATGATTTTAAAAGAGGTCAAAACTATTTTCTCAGGTTCCAAAGGGTTAATTTGGACTATAAGGACAATAATTTAAGTAGAAAATCCTCCACTTTAGATTTTACTCGTATCTTTATTGGGGACGAGGTTACTTTCTTGATAAACTGTGTCCAACCCCATTTAAATTTTGATGCAGCACTCTCTTTTGCTTGTGTCAGTAGAGAGTTAAAAGCAGACCCATTATATTAATAAACACTCCTTTAACCAAGTTAAACTTTCCACCAGAATTACTTTCATCGAGTTAACCAACATCAGTCCTCATCATGAATATCAAATATTTTTAATTTTCAGAAATTTAGCCCTTTAAATGCCAGGTTTTTGTCAGGATGCCGCTATGTTTTAAATGAAAAATGCCAAATATGGTAAAAATCATCATCAGGTTGAAAATAGTCAAAACGACATATTCCAAGGCGGAAGCTCAGAATAACTCCTAGAAATAATACAACGCATGTTTTTATGCTTTGATGGCTGTGGGATCAAAAATTGCACAATTTTTCCACAGTGTATTTTAGACTTATTATAGGAGCTGAGCTGGAAATTCCAAGATTAAACAAAAATGCACAATCTTGCCAAAATGTATGAATTGTGTGCATGAACACAGCTAAACTTATCAAACAATGAAGAATGAAAAGCCTGTAAAATGTACCAAACAGTCCCTAAGGGTTAAAGGTCCAGTGTGTAAGATTTTGTGGCATGGAAGTGTACATTCATGTTTGAATATAGTTTTGAATTCCAAAACAGTTTGTCAAGTTCATATTAACAAGGTAAAGCAGTTTATAGTATGTAATTGCTAATACATATGTATATGCAAATACATTTACTTTATGATCTTAACTTTCACATTTATTTCTTTTAAATAAGTGTGGTCTTGAAACCACGGCTTTGAGGTTGTGTTGTAAAAGTGGGGTTGGGGGTTTGTGGGGGGGCCATGGAGAGAGCAGTAGCATCTCTGCATGGGGAGGTGGAATAAGGATCTCTGGTACAGATCTTGTAGATGGACTTGTCCTTGCAGGCCTGAATCAGCTCCTTTTGGATCTGAAAGTCTGTCAAGTCCATCAGGGCCTGCAGAAAACCACAAAGAGTTTCCAACTTCAGTACTATTCTTAGATATTGTATTAGATATTATTCTAGTGTTTTTGATTACTGTGATTACTACAGACTTGATTGTTTCTAATACAATACATGACTACACACTGAGACACTCCCAAATATCTTATAGTGCTATACACTGGCCTGATCTACACCACCTTAAATTAGATTTATCATTGCAGGCATGCTATTATTGCACTGCTATTGTCTATTTTATCTTAAAAGTTATATTTACTAGTGTATCTCTGGTCTCTGCTGTTCCTCGAAGGTCTTCACATAGCAGGACAGAAATCAGCGGTGCAGGTTGCTGGAGGAAGCTCTGTGGTGGAGGTTTGGCTGCAGCTGTCTGCAAGAAATTTCAGGTGGCAAGCAGCAGCTGCAGATTGCTGTCATAGCCTATAGATGGGGGTTTGGCTGAGTCCTGCCAGAATCTACAGGTGGAGGTGACAGTGCAGGTTGCTGGCAGAGGCTGTTGGTGGAGGTTTGGCCGCAGCTGTTTGCCAGAATCTTTAGGTGGAGGCAATGGCTTTAGGTTGCTGACAGAGGCTGGAGGTGGAGGTCTAGTGGCAGCTCTCTGCTCTCTCTTGCAGGTTGAGGTGGATACTGCAGGTTGCTGTTAGAGGCTTTTGATTGAGGTTTGGTGCAGACATCTGCCAGAATCTGCAGGTGGAGGCAGCAGCTGCAGGTTGGTGACAGAGGCTGTTTAGTGGATGTGTGGTTGCAGCTGTCTACCAGAAACTACAGGTTGAGGCGGCGGTGGAGGCTGTTGTGTCAGTTTTGGTCTCATACAGTAATGACTACTTTGAGTTTAAAGTTCGGAGCATTTACTCATGCAACAGGCAGGTAAATGTTACATATAAGAGTAGCAGTCATCTCATCGTTAATTACGCAGCCTGTGATCCCCAACCAAAACGGAGCCCACCCTGTGACATCATCAAATGATCTTTTTCATTTCCTGTACTGCTGTGTTTTTTTCTGGATCTGCCCTCATGTTGTCATCTGAAATGATGTAGCTGAGAAACTTGACCTCTATTTTCCTAAAATTCCCACTTTGACATTTTTAGTTTGACACCTGCCTTTTCCACTCGCTCCAGAGCATCATTCACCCTCGTGTCATGCTGCTCTTTTGCGGTCCCACAATTGAAGATGTCATACATGTGGGGCAAGCGGTTAAAGTGATAGCGCCCAGATGGCATGATGAAGGTCGTGTGAAGAGCTGATTCTTCAGAGAGGAGTGTTTGCCAAAAGACCGTGTTTGCGTCCAGCTTGGTGAAATACGCTCCTGTGAGCATGCCCAGGGTTTGGTCTTCAGAGGGGAGCATGAACTTTTCCTGACACACCGACTCATTTAGGGCTGTCATGCTGACTACTTCTTCATTTTTTAGGGGCAACCATCATACCACAACACCAGTCTGCTGATCCCTCAACGCAGCTGATGATCCCTAAATTCTCCATCCTCTCCGACTCTTTTTCACTTTACTCATAAGAAGTTATAAGACCTGCTGTGGCACAGAAAATGTCTTGGCATCAGGTGTGCGATTCATGGTGTGAAGTGTCTGAACCAGCCTGAGTACATCACAGAGTTTCGGATATGACTGTCTGACTGTGGCTCGGCCTATGTTTTCAACTCTGTTCATTAGCTTGTGTCTCACTGAAGCTGTTTTGCTCAGTAGCGCCACCCGTAGATCGCTCACTACATAGATTTTCTCTGTGGAGCAGGGTTTTTTTTTTCTGATTTTTCTTCTGTGTGCATGATTCCTTTAAACACCCGCTCAGGAATGGCTGTAACATTGGCTCCTGAGTCCAGTTTCAATGTTACCTTACTGCCTCTTGAGCTGATGTCAGCCATACATGGTTCCTCTTCTGAAGCCATCTCTCCACGACACAGTTCATCCATCCTCAGCAACCTCATTCACTGTGCTGTTGGACTTGCAGACGTTTTTATAATGTCCTTCTTTACCACAGTTGTGGCACAAATGCTGAGTGAGACGGTGACTTACCAAATTTGGGGGATGCACAGTGTTCATAGCTGCTTTATCAGCACTCATCTCTCATCTGAAATCAGTCTGTTGTTGCTTTATTTCCTCTGACTGTTGAGCCATTGTGATAGCTTTTGTGGATGTGAGGTCTTTGTCAAGTGGCATCCTCTGTGACAGTGATGAATCTTTAAGACTCACTACTATTCTGTCTCTCTAAATTTCACCATGCAATTCTCCATCCTCAATTTTCTTCCAGTGCATAAAGTGCTGTGATGAATGAGTCCACTGTTTCAGTTGCCTACACCACTCTCTTATTGAACTTAGCCCATTTGTACATCATTTGTTTGTGGAGGGCTGCAGCTTTCTGCCTGAACCTGCAGGTGGAGAAGAGGCCTACAGGTTTCTAACAGAGGCTGTAGTTGGAGATTTAGTGGCAGCTGTCTGACACATGGTATATGGTTTTTTAGCACTTTGAGCTGGTGGAATATTGCTGGCTGTGGCTGTAGTTTGAGTATTGGCCAAGTTGTCAGCCACAATCTGCAGGTGGAGCTATTATTGCAGATTGCAGAGAGGGCCTGGAGATGGAGGTTGAAAGAGGTTTCAGATGGCACCTGGTTCTTCAGCATCCTGAGGTAATGTAGCTGATGGAATCATCGTTAGACAATTTTGTCAAGCTTTTTGCCGTAGTCTGCAGGTCATGTTGCAGTTTGCTGACAGAGACTGAAGGCTTGAATTCGGTAGCAGCTGTCTGTGAAAATCTGCAGGTGGAGGGGATCGCTGCAGATTGCTGACATAGACTGTAGTTGGAGATTTGGCAGCAGTTGTCTACTAAGATGTGCATGTTGAGATGGCAGCTCTAGGTTACTGATAGAGGCTGAAGGTGGATATTGACAAAGATTTCAGATGTCATGTGATTCATTAGGACTTTGAGGTGATGGAGCTGAAGAAATGATTCAGTAGTTGGAGGTTTGGTGCCAGCTACTTGCCAGAACCTACAGGTGAAGGGCAGAAGCTGCAGGTTGCTGACAGATGCTGATAGTCAGAAGTTCACTGCAGATTTCTGCCAGAATGTGCATCTGGATGCTGCAGAATGCTGAATGAAGCTGTAGTTGGTAGTCAGTTTTAAGAGATTTACGAAGAAACGTGGTTTCTTGGCTCTGTGAGGTGATGGCGCCTATGGAATACAGCCTGCTGACAGAGACTGTTCTTTTTGTCATAATCTTAACATGGCAGTACAGGTAACTTAGCAAGTTGCTAATAAAGACTGTAGGTTGAGGTTGAAGGTTTTAGATGGCACATGTTTCTCCAGCACTTTGAGTGGATTGAGCCTATGTGAATATTGCTAATTGTTGTTGTATTTTCAGCATTTAGTCAAGCTGTCTGTTAGAATCTGCAGGTGGAGGTGGCGGTAAAGGTTGCTTACAGGAGCAGTAAATGGAGGGTTGGCGGCAGCTGTCTGCAAAATTCTGCAGGTGGAGGCAGCAGCTGCAGGTTGCTGATAGAGGCTGTAGTTTTAGGTCTGGAGGTTCTTCAGCACTTTCAGGTGATGGAGCTAATATTGTATAGCTGATTGTAGTTATAGTTTTAGCATTTGGCTGCAGCTTTTTGCAACAATCTTCAGGTGAAGGGGGGCGGCTGCAGGTTACTCATATCAGCTACTGATGGACAATTCTCTGACATAATCTTTGGCCAAGCTTTCTGCCAGATTGCGCAGGTGGAGGCAGCAACCAAGGGTTTCTGAATGAGCCTGTAGGTGGAGTTTTGATAGGAGCAGTCTGCCAGAATCTGCAGGTGGATACACAAGCTGTAGGTTCCTGACAGAAGCTGTAGGTGAAGTTTTTTTCTGTCTGTTTTCCTCCAGAATTGTCAGTTGCAGGAACTAACTGCAGGTTTCTGACAGAGGCTTTTGGTGGAGGTTTGCCCAGGCTGTGTGCCAGAATCTGCAGGTGTATGTGGCAGCTGCAGATTACCGACGGAGGCCGTAGATAGATGTTTGGAGGCAGTTGACTGCCAGAATATCCAGGTGGAGGCAGCAAATGTGGGTTGCTGACTGAGGCTTTAGGTGGAGGTTTGACCAGCCATCTGCCAAAATGTGCAGCTTGAGGCTGCAGCTGCAGGTTACTGACAAAGGCTTTAGATGAAGTTTGGTGACAACAGCTCACCAGAATCCAAAGGTCTAGGTCCCAGCTGCAGATTCTTGTCATGGGCAGTGGATGGAGGTTTGGCCGCAGGTGTTGGGGGAATCCTCACATGGAGGCCCCAGTGCAATTTGCTGGAATAGGATGTTAGCTGTAGTTTGAGGTTTTGCAGCCGTTTTCTCCGAGGATGTGCACGTTGAGATTGCAGCTCTAAGTTGCTGACAGAGGCTGAAGGCTGAAATTCAAAGAGAGATTTCAGATGGCATGTTATTCTTAAGAACTTTGAGGAGATGGGGCCGAGGGAATGCTGCTGGTTGTGGTTGTAGTTTGAGCATTTGGCCAAGCCGTCTACCTACGTCTACAAGCGGAGTAGCAGTTTCCAGCCCGAGGCTGTAGTTGGCGGTTTTGCAGGAGCTGTTTGCGAAAATCTGTGGGTGGAATTTGTAGCTGCAAGTTTGAGACCGAGGTTAAAGATTGAGATGTAAGAGATTTTTGATGTTAAATATTTCTTCAGCTCTTTGAGGTGTTGGAGCTGATGGGGTGCTGTAGTTATGACTAGTTTGATTATTTGGCCATGCTGTGTCTCAGAATATAAAATTGGAGGCAGTGGTGAAGGTTGCTGCCAGAGGCCATAGTTGGAGGCTTGGTAGCAGCTTACTGTCAAAATCTGCAGGTGGAAGCAGGAGCTGAAGATTGGTACCTAGGTTTTGGTGGAGATTTGGTGCCAGAATCAGCAAATGGAGGAAATCTGCTGGTTGCTGATAGTGTACTAGTTGGAGGTTGAAGTAGGTTTCAGATGACACATGGTTCTTGCCATGCTGGAATATTGCTGGTAGTGGTTGTAGTTTAGAACATTTTGCCAAGCAGTTTCCCAGAATCTGCAGGTGAAGGTGGAAGTTGAAAAATGCTGATTTAGGCTTTTGGTGGAAGTTTAGTGCAGCTCTCTGCCAGAGTCTGCAGGTGCAGCTGACACCTGTAAGTTCCTCACAGATGATGTCGTTTGACGTTTGGGGGCAACTGTTGGCTAGAATGTGCAGACAGCAGCTGCAGAATGCAGATAAAGGCTGTAGTTGGAGGCCGAGCGAGGTTTAAGATGACATGTGGTTCCTCAGCACTTAGAGGTGATGGAGATTATGGAATGTTGCTGGTCGTGGTTATAGATTTAGCAGTTGGCAGCAGCTATTTGCAAAAACGATGCAGGTAAAGGGTGGAAGCTGCAGATTGCTGACAGAGGCTGTAGTTTGAGCTTTCACAGCAGCAGTCTGCCAGAATCTGCAGTTGAAGGAAGCAAAGCAGGTACTGACAATGACGCTGCTGCAGCTGTCTGCAAGTAGTTGGAGGTCTGGCAGGAGTTGTCTGCTAAAATGTGCAGATGGATGCTACAGGTTGCTGGTACAGGCTATGAAGGTTGAAGGTTATGCTGGAGGCTGCAACTGCAGGTTTCTGACAGAGGCTTTAGGTGGATGTTTTGTGGCAGCAGTTTTGCTAGAATCTGCGGGCGTCTGCGGGTGTCACATGTTCCCAACACTTGGAGGTGATGGAGCCGATTATATATGGCTGGTTGTGGTTGTAGTTCAAGCATTTGGCCAAGCTGTCTCCCAGAATCTGCAGGTGGAGGCGGCAGTGCAGATTGTCTGAGAGAGGCTTAGGGTGGAGGTTTGGAATCAGTTGTTTGCCAGAATAAGCATGTGAAGGCGGCAGCTGCACGTTGCTGACATACTTTGTGAGTGGAGATTTGGTGTAGCCCTGGTGTCCATCCTCTCCAATTGTTTTCACTTTACCCATGAGAGGTAATGAGACCTGCTGTGGCATTTTAAAGAAAATGGCTTGGCGTCAGGTTTGAGCTTCATGGTGTAAAGTGTGAAGCAGCCCGAGTCCATCTCAGAGTTTCGGATATGACTGTCTGACTGTGGCTCGGTCTATGGTGTCAACTCTGGTTATTAGTCTCACTGAAGCTTTTCTGCTCAGCAGCGCCAATCGTAGATTTCTCACTCCATAGATTTTCTCTGTAGTGGTCCTCTCTCCATATGAGAGTGTCTCTGAAGCTGAACCCCAAACAATACGTTTCTTTCCACCAGGACCACAGAGCAGTTTTTGTGCCTTTTCTAATTTTTAATTTGTGTGCGTGATTCCTTTAAACACCTGCTCAGGAATGGCTGTAACATTGGCTCCTGAGTCCAGTTTGAATGTTACTTACTGCCTCTTGAGTTGATGTCAACCATACATGGTTCATCATCTGAAGCCACCTCTCCAAGACAGAGTCCATCCATGTCCTCAGCCATCTCTTTCACTGTGCTGTTGGACCTGCTGACTTTCTCATAATGTTCTTTCTTGCCACAGTTGTGGCACAAATGCTGAGTGAGACGGTGACCAATACCAAATTTGGGGCATGCTTTCCGTTTCAGCTTTGTTTTGTTCTGTTTTTGTAGCTTTTTGTTGTTGTCTGTTTCTTGGATTCATATTTGTGCTGCTTTCCTGGCTTAAAATGCAGCGTTCATAGCGGGTTTACCAGCAGTCATCTCTCATCTTAAATCAGTCTGTTGTTGCTTTATTTCCACTGACTTTTGGTCCATTGTGATAGCTTTTGTGGGTGGCAGGTCTTTGTCAAGCTGCATCTTCTCTGACAGTGATGAATTATTAAGATTCACTAATATTCTGTCTCTCAAAAGTTCACCATGCAATTCTCCATCCTCATCATTTTCTTCCAGTGCATAAAGTGCTGTGATGAATGAGTCCACTTTTTCAGTTGGCTGCTTCACTCTCCTGTTGAACTTAGCCCATTCATATATCATGGATTTTTGTTTTTGGAAGAAAATATAAACTGCACTGTATCAGTGCTGCATGCTGGCTTGTTTGTGGAGGGCTGCAGCTTTCTGTCAGAAATTGCAGGTGAAGGAGAGGCCGACAGGTTTCAACAGAGGCTCACGTTGGAGGTGTGGCAGCAGCTATCCTCCAGAATTTGCTGGTGGAGGCGGAAGCTGCAGGTTGCTGACAGAGGCTGTAGTTGTCCTCTGTAATGGAGCTTATGGCATGTTGCTGGTTGTACCTTGAACAGAGCTGTCGCCAGAATCCTCAGATGGAGGATGAAGCTGCAGGTTGTTGGCAGAGGCTTCACGTGAAGGTCAAAAGGAGTTTCACATGGCGCTTTGTTTTTTAGCACTAAGATGATGTAGCACTTAAATCTTTAGCACTAAGATGATCTGCTGCTTTGTTTTTTAGCACTTAGATGGTGTCCTAAACTTATGGATCCTGGTTGTGGTTGTAGTTTGAGCATTTGATACATTCTGTCTGGCCATAAGCCACTGCTGTGGCCAAACCTCCATCCTCACGTGGAGGTCCCAGTGCAATTTGAATTACAATTAAAGCAGATGAAATGCTGCTGGTTGTGTTTGTAGTTTGACAGTATGGCCAAGATGTTTGTCAGAAACTGAAGGTTGCAGTGCAGCGCTGAGGCTTTTAATGAAAGTTAGGTGAAGCCATCTGCCTGAATCTGCACATGGAGGCAAAAGCTGCAGGCTCTGGAAAGAGGGTGAAGTTGGCAGTTTTCCCACAGTCACCTGCTAGAATGTTCAGGTTGAGTTGAGATGACTCCATGAGACACTTTCTGATGACACATGGTTCTTCAGCACTTTGAGGTGATGGAGCTGATGACATTTTCAGGTTTGGCCATGCTTTCCCCCAGAATCTTGAGGTGGAGGCAAATATTGCAGACTGCCTACAGAAGCTGTAGTTTGAGGTTTGCAGCAGTTTTCTCCGAGGATGTGCGCGTTGAGATTGCAGGTCTAGGTTGCTGACAGAGGCTGAAGGTGGAAATAGCAAGAGTTGTCTGATTGCATGTGATTCTTAAGAACTTTGAGGAGAGTGAGCCAAGGGAATGGTGGTGGTTGTGGTCGTAGTTTGAGCATTTGGCCAAGCCATCTACCCAAATCTGCAGGTGGAGTTGCAGTTTCCAGGCAGAGGCTGTAGTTGAATGTTTTGCAGGAGCTGTTTGCCAAAACTTGTGGATGAAATTTGTAGCTGCAGGATTCAGACCGAGGTTGAAGATAGAGATGAAAGAACGTTTTGATGGCAAATATTTCTTCAGCACTTTGCAGTGTTCAAGCATATGGAATGCTGTAGTTATGACTGTAGTTTGATTATTTGGCCATGCTGTGTCTCAGAATATAAAAGTGGAGGCAGTGGAGGTTTAGTGCAGCTCTCTGCCAGAGTCTGCAGGTGCAGGTGAAAGCTGTAAGTTCCTCACAGATGCTGTAGTTTGAAGTTTGGGGACAGTTGTTGGCCAGAATGTGCAGACAGCAGCAACAGAATGCAGATAAAGGCTGTAGTTGGAGGCTGAATGAGGTTTAAGATGACACGTGGTTCCTTAGTACTTAGAGGTGATGGAGCTTATGTCTTTGGCTGTTGTTTTAGATTTAGCAGATGGTGGTAGCATTTTGCAAGAACATTACAGGTAAAGGGTGGAAGCTGCAGGTTGCTGACAGAGGCTGTAGTTGGTTTCACAGCAGCTGAATCCTTTTTCCTCCACCTGCAAGAATCTGCAGGGGGAGGAAAGAGGTGCAGGTTCCTGACAGCCTGACAGAGGCTTCAGGTGGAGGCCAAAAAAGGTTTCATATTGCACGTTTCTTCAGCACCTTGAGGTGATGGAGTGGAGTTTTTTGGCAGCAGGCTGCCAGAATCTGCAGGTAGAGGCTGCAGCTAAAGTTTGATGACAGAGGCCGTAGGTGGAGTTTTATGGCGGCGGTCTATCAGAATCTGCAGGTGGAGGCAGCACCTGCAGGTTAATGACAGAGGCTGTAGGTGGAGTTTTATGGCAGCGGTCTGCCAGAATCTGCAGGTGGAGACGGCACCTGCAGGTTAATGACAGTCGCTTTAAATGGAGGTTGTTTTTAAGCGGTCTGCCAGAATCTGCATGTGGAAGCAGCAGCTGCAGGTCACTGACAGAGGCTGTAGTTTGAGATGTTGAGGTAACAGACTGCCAGAACCTACAGTTGGAGGAATAAGCTGCAGGTTTCTGACAGAGTCTGTGGAGTTTTTTAGTAGCGGCCTGCCAGAATGTGCAGCTGGAGGCGGCAGCTGCACATCACTGACAGAGGCTGAAGCTCGAGGTTTTGAGGGTTAGGGTTAGGTGAAGGTTTTGAGACAGCGGTCTGCCAGAATCTGCAAGGGGAGTCGGAAGCTGGAGGTTACTGACAGAGGCTGTAGGTAAGGTTTTGTAAAAGTGGTCTGCCATATTTTGCAGTTGGAGACGACAGCTGCAGGTTAATGACTGACACTTTAGATGGAGGTTGTTTTTAAGCGGTCTGACTGCAGGTGGAGGCAGCAGCTGGGCTGTAGGTGGAGTTTTTTGGTAGCGGTCTGCCAGAATCTGTAGGTGGAGGCAGCACCTGCAGGTTATTGACAGAGGCTTTCGGTGGTGGTTTTTGGCAGCCGTCTGCCAGAATCTGCAGGTGGAGGCGGCAGCTGCAGTTTGATGACAGAGGTTATAGGTGGTGTTTTTTGGCAGCAGACTGCCAGAATCTGCAGGTGGAGGCGGCACCTGCAGGTCACTGACAGAAGCTTGAGGTGGAGGTTTTGAGGCAATAGACTCCCAGAGCCTACAGGTGGAGGCGGAGGCTGTAGCTGGAGGTTTTAAGGGTTAGGGTTAGGTTAAGGTTATGAGGCAGCAGTCTGCCAGAATCTGCAGGTGGAGGCGGAAGCTGCAGGTCACTGGCAGAGGCTGTAGCTAGAGGTTTTGAGGCAGCGGTCTGACAGAATCTGCAGGTGGAGGCAGCACCTGCAGGTTAATGACAGAGGCTGTGGATGGAGTTTTTTTGAAGCAGTCTGCCAGAAACTGCAGCTGGTGTCGGAAGCTGGAGTTTATTGACAGAGGCTGTAGGTGAGGTTTTGTAAAAGCGTTCTGCCACAATCTGCAGTTGGAGGTGACAGCTGCAGGTTAGTGACTGACACTTTAGATGGAGATTGTTTTCAAGCGGTCTGCCAGAACCTGCAGGTGGAGGCGGAAGCTGCAGGTCACTGACAGAGGCTATAGGTGGAGGTTTTTGGGAGCGGTTTGCCAGAACCTGCAGGTGGAGGCGGCACCTGCAGGTTGCTGACAAACCCTTTAGAGGGTCGTTGTTTTGAAGCTGTCTGCTGGAATCTGCAGGTGGAGGCGTTAGCTGCAGGGTAATGACAGAGGTTGTGCGTTGCAGACTTCACATTTGAAGGCGGCTGTGAGAGGCTTTTGGTGGAGGATGGATCTAGAAACTTAGAATTGTATCACTATAAAAACTATTACCACTACAAGTATTTTTTTGCCCAGTTGAAATAATTCTGTCATGAAAACTTGCAAGTCAAATAAATCCAACCCAAGAACATGCACTTGAAAATCTTACTCAGATTACTTACTTTAAACATGCAATGCAAATGAAACTTACCTAAAAACATTTAATTCAAAGAAAACTTATCTAGAAACATGTAATTCAAAGGAAACTTAGCCAAAAACATGCAATTCAAAGAAACCTTACCTAAAAACATACTCTTAAAATGGAACATATTTAAAAACATACAGTTGAAATATACTTGATGTAAAATAGTTTCAGTTTAGCTCATTTTATGAGAAAAACATGAATTCAAAATCAGTTGCCAGGACAAAAGCGCTTACCTGCAGACTCACCTGCAGGTTCAGCAGCTCTCTTGCTCCACCTGCTGCCAACCTGGTTTCTCCTCTTGATCAGGAGCCTCACGTTCCTTACCCACTTTGGCTCAGGGCCACTGCACAACGGCTGAGACTTACCGGATGCCGCAGGTCCTTGAGGGGGGCTTGCAACCAAAGACTTACCTGGTGACGGAGGTGAGTCAGAGGAGCTCGGCTCAGGGTCACAGCCACGGGGGGAGTCTGGTGCAGGGACCAAACGGAGGATGAGCCGTGGAAGGCTGCACCCGTCTGGGTTTGGGATGAGCACGCTGGTCCAAGTAGCACCCTGGTCCACCGGAGGGTTAAAACAAATACAACTGTCAGACCCCTGCTCCGTATTTTGTTTACACAACATGGGTTGTTCTACCATAATCATTTTCTGGAAAAGTCATCACATCACAGGTAGATAATATGTCAAATAAATGATGTGCAGACTCAGTGGAGTCCTTGCCCTTCTTACATGGTTTCCCAGTGGACTGGATGCACCAGAGTAGCTGGGTGAGGAACCAGGGGAGGAGCCAGACGAAGAGCTACTCTGGGAGGCTGACGCTGGGACCCTCCGCAAGATGAGCCGTGGGCTGTCGGGTCTGCCGGGGACTGGCTCAAGGACGCACCTGAAGCGCTGTTTGATGCAAAGTTTTAAAGAAACACAACGGTGAGAATACTGCTCCACATCACGTTTTTATTGTATTTCTGGAAAAGTCATCACATATATGGAAAATGTGTCAAATGTGTGATGTAGACAGACTGTGGAGTCCTTGCATTACTTACAGTGTCCCCCAGAGGACTGGAGGCACGAGACGAGGCAGACGAAGAGCCAGACGAGGAGCCAGACGAGGAGCCGGGGGAGCTGCAGTGGAGGGCTGGCGCTGTGTCACTCGGAAGTGGCGACAAGATGCACCCATAGCGCTTGTCCAACTAAAGGTAAAAACAAGCACAACCCTGAGAGCACTGCTCCACATCATGTTATCAAAACATGGCTTGTATTTCTGGAAGTAACTTCATATCACACAGTCCTGCACTGAAAATGTTATTGAAGTCAAATGAAGTATAATCAGGAACAGGTATTAAGAGTGAAAGTACCCAATGCAGAAAAAATAGTTCTAGACAGAAAAAACACAGCCTAAAATACATAAAAAAAACAAAACAACACTCCAAACAAGGGTCAAAAAACACCTCCAAAACAAAAAAACTCAAACAAAACTTTTTTAAAAAAAAAAAATGGGAAAAAAACTCACAATTACAGAAAACTTGAAAAATAAAAACCCACTCCCAAAACAAAAAAAAATTTACTCAAATGTTTCGTGTTGCTGTTGTACTTGTTCACTGTTTTGTAATTGAATTTGTGATACAACATCATATTTTATAAACTCCTATTGTGTTTTTTTCTGCAAAACATCTGAACATGTAACGAAAGCTGTCAGTTAAATGTAGTCAAGTAAAAAGAACAATATTTCCTTCTTAAATTCAAAAAATAAAATTACTCAAGTAAAGCACAGGTACCTCAGTGTCATACTTAAACACAGTACTTGAGTAAATGTACTTGGTTAGATTCCACCAGTGTTGGAAAATATTTCAGTGCGTCATGTTCAGACTCAGGGAGTCCTTGCATTTCTTACAATGTCTCTTTCAAGACTGGATGCACCAGAGTAGAACGGGGAGGAGCCAGGGGAGGAGCTACTCTGGGAGGTCGGTGATGGGACCCTCCGGAGGACGAGCAGCGGACTGCTGGGCCGGCCAGGGACAGGAACAAGGGTGTAACTGCAGCGCTGAGCCATCTGAAGGTAAAGACAAATCCTACAATGAAACCACTGCTCTGCGTCGTGTTGAGATACCATGGACTGTTATACCATACTGACTTTCTCGTAAATTCATCACATCATCTGTTTAATGTGAAAGAGTAGCACAATGCAATAATACTTCATTAAAAGTACATTTTAAGCATTAAATTATTGACAGGCAAAAATATAAAAGTATTTGTAATCTCGAAAATACCACAGTGCCAAATGTCAGCATTTCTTTCACGGTGTTACCTTACATATGTCAGCGTGCACGTACAACCTGATGGCACACATGGAAGCTGTTACACTCTTATTTTCTTTTGACACATCAAACCCATTAGCACACAGTCAGCACTGATACAGCTTAAGTGTGCAGAATACAGTAAAATGTAACATTTCAGACTACATGTTGATGGCAAACTCAGAAAATTAGGTCACAATCTACTTTTGAAACTAACTCATATTTATGCATGTTTGTTTGTATGTTTGTTTTAAGTCATAATAGCTATGTTATTTATGAAACCAGTTTGTTCTGTTAAGAGTCTGGAAGCTTTATCACAGCAGACAGGCATGGATGGATTATGAATTGGCCTACCAGACACAGGCCCAGGGGCCCAGAGTGTCAGGGGCCCTCTTGCCTCCACCCCCAAAATGTCTCTGACATTAACATGAAAAAGACAAACAACGACTCCAACAACAGAAATTCATGTGACAAATACAAAAAAATACAAAAAATTAACTCAGAGAGAAAACATTTCCTCAAAGAGACAAAACGCTACAAAAAAGTTACACAATTAGTTCAAAAAAACACAAATTGACCAACAGAAAAAGACACAAAATAACCTAAATTACCCTAAAGGTACACAAGATTACCAAAAATTTTACCGTAAAGAGACAAGGAACTACCAAAAAGATCCGTAATTTGCCACAAACATTTACAAATCTACCAAATAAGATGCAAAATTACCCAAAGAGACATACGATTACTCAAAGAGATGCAAGGTTACTAACCCTCAAAAGGTTACTGCAAACAATCACAAATTGACTTAAAAAGATACATAATTACCTCAAAAAGATGCAAAACTGCCTCAAAGATACACACAATTACTAAAGTCTGTAATTTACCTCAAAAAACAAAACAAACATTGACCAAAAAACACAAAAATTAACTTCAAAAAGAAACAAAATTACAATTAAGAATCAAAACTAACAAAAAAGTCAGTAATTTACCACAAACAATTACAAATCTACCTGAAATGGCATGAACTTACCTCAGAAATACTAAATTTCTTTAAAGAGACAAAAAAACCCCACCAAAACGTCACAAAATTATCTCAAAGAAACACCAATCAACCAAAAAAGACACACCTGACAGACACAGTTACCTCAGAGACACAAAACGACCTTTAAAGTAAGTTATTTACACAAATCGACCTATAAGGACACAAACTTACCTCAAAGAGAAATAAATCAACCAAAAAAAGACACAAAGTGACCTCAAAGACACATTACCTGAGAGAGACAAAATTACCCAGGGACACAAAATGACCCCAAAGACACAAAACGAGTACAAAAAGACACAAAACCTAAAACTGTGTGTGTCCTGCCCTATATGAAGCAGAAGTGGTGGGGCCTTTTGTGAATCGTGCCCAGGGGCCCATTGTCTCATAATCCGCCCCTGCGCACAGAGGAGCTACAGAAAGATAGCTGTCTTTGAAATTTAGCCCCAAATCATTCAACAATATGTCAATTCTAACTTCTCTTGCTGACTGAGAAAAAGTCAGCAGCATATCAGCGTGTTTTTCTCGAAAAATCTCTTCGCCCAGCTGTTTTACAGCCTCTGTTTCACACTGTGTGTGTTGCTCAGGATATGATAACATCATAACATTACTCCTTTTTGCTTCAATTACTTATACATTTTAAAGATCTGACTTATGATGAGCATGTTCAAATGATAAGTTTGTTGCTGCTTTCATCTCTGATGGCCTGAATCCCCAAGAAGTGAACAAACAAACATTATTGTTATTGGCAATGCTTATGTTACTTGTTGAGGATGAAACGGACAGGTGGTGAACCAAAGAAAGCAGCTTTAGATTTATTGATTCAAACTTGGTCACAACAGTCAAAAGTCAGCTGGATTTGATTAATTTACACTGAAAATAGAAAATATTGTCCATATTAGCAATTAGTCGTTAATTTTTCAGGTCGATTGGGAAGGTCTCGACGGTGAAACAGACAGGAAACAACATGGGGTTAAACAGAATAAAAACCTCACGTCTACCATGAATTATACCGTTTGTCAGTGACAGTAGGTCTTAAGAAGATGTCCAGATGTGAAAAGTCTCAGTTTGAAGTTTCTTTCTCAGAAAAATCGTCGAGTGAAAGTAGATTTCGTGGTGTTTCTGCTGCTGGAAAGTTTGTTTTAGTTTGAAAAATCAAACGATGCGTAACGACGCATTGGAACCATCAGGTCTGTTCTGAGAACACGTCATAGCTCAAAGTTCTCCTTCAGTCCTCATCAGCCAGTCCAGTGATGCCAAATGATGTTTGCTTCAGTCATTTCATTTCTGTGTCTTCTCTCTTCTGTTATGATACTTTGTTTTCATATTCACGTGGACAGTTTTTCTCCAATACACACCATATATCCTATGCCAGATTTCCAGAGAAAATATCCCTATATAAATACCCAGACTCCATATATCATACCTTCACATGAAAAATCATTATAACGATTATTACTTGCACACCAGAGAAGAGATGTTGTACTCCATCTCCCTGTACAATCAATATAGACAAATTACATTTTATATTTCATTTTCGCTGGGCGCTCCGTCCCTTTTTTATCGCTTGTCAACAGAGCCGCACTGCGCTTTTACGCACGAATGGTGGCACTGTGAAGGACAGCAGAGCGCCATGAAGGCCGTCAGCGTGTGAGCGTTTTTCTGCCTCCACACCAAGAAGGTGATTCTGCTGCCTGCTCTGCTGTTGTTTCTCTGGGGAAGAAGTGGGATTGAAGCTTCACTTTGGATGGAGACTTCCGTCGCTTCACCGGGGCCGCCAACAGCGTTTAAATCGCTCCAGAAAACAGCTGTAGCAGCTGAGCCACGATCCGACTCTGGTCCAGAGTCTGAACCAGAGAGGAACATTGAGGGCAGAAAATATCTGTTGCATCTGTCTCTAACTGGAGTGATGTTGGGCACTGCTAATCCGCACTAATCCGCTCATTACATTTTGTGCAACGAGCCTCAGATGCAAGAAAAACTGTAAACGGAGAAAAAGCCGTTAATGTCACAGTTTCTTCTGTTTTGGGTTTTTTTTTCTGATTTCCACACCGTGTCCAAGTGCGCCACAGGTGCGCCAAGGGAGCCCGATCACGCACTTACCACACTTAAGTCACGCACACTTAAGTATTTTTGGCAAGCTGCCGACGCACTTGGTAGAGCTCACCTGCGCGTGATCTGGCTGAGATGCTTGGTCCGCGATAGTAGATCCCGTGATGTGCTCTTGTGCGCACAGAAAGTTGGGGGACATAAAGTCTCCTTGTCCTCACTGTTTAGGCTGGAGTGCGTCAAACGAACTTTGCGCTGTTTTAACGGGTTTCTGCGATGGACGCAACATTGAGCGTCAACATATTGTTGCCGTTTGTTGAGAATGAAACTCTGATCAGCTGCGGTGTCATCCAGGGCCCTAAGCATCTATTTAAAATCGGGGGGGAGGGGACCCTTTTAAATCAGCACCTTTTAGAATTCCACCCAGGCCAAATTTTTGGAAACTCAACAGCTTAACTGATAAATTTACAGCAACTTGAAATAAATAAATCTTTGAACAGGAGTTCTCAAAGTTGACATGGCTGTGTAGGGAGCCAGCATATAATCAAGAAGCCCACAGGAAAAGTGCACAGAATGGCAGTTTTTATGTCATTTTTATGACATCCTAAACTGTGACTTTTCTATGACATGAGGCGACCACAATGACACAAACTGAACTCAAAGACACATAAAATTACATCAAAGAGACACAAAACTACAAAAAAGACACAAATCTACCTGAAATGAACAGCAGAAAATCCCAGAGCCTCAAAATTAATTCAAATTTACCTCAACAAGACAGAAATTTAAGTTAAAAACACATAAAATGAGCTCAAAGAGAAACAAATGTACCTCTAAATTGACCACAGTGAAACAAATTCGACTCAAGGAGACAGAAACTGACACGTCAAAGTCACAAACTGACCTCTCACAGAAACAATGTTGCTGCAAAGAGACACAAAGTGACCACGGCAGCACAAATAGACCTTTCAGAGACACAAAATTACGTCAAAGATATACAAAA
This sequence comes from Plectropomus leopardus, assembly GCF_026936395.1. Lineage (NCBI taxonomy): Eukaryota > Metazoa > Chordata > Actinopteri > Perciformes > Serranidae > Plectropomus > Plectropomus leopardus. The sequence goes on from NC_142192.1 coordinate 5,055,875, forward strand.
TAACTGCAGTGACACAAATTAACCTCAAATACACAAGCTGACCTCAAAAAGACACAAAATCGACCTCAGAGACACAGAATGACTTAAGATATACACAACATGACCTCAGAGAAAATCTCTGGACATCTTGAGACAGATGTTTATACGTTTATTTTATATTTATGCATTCATTCACTGATTACTGTATTTATTTACACAATTATTCACATATTTATTTACTTTATACATTTTTGTCAATTATTAATGTATTTACTTACTTATTCCTTTATTTGTATGTTTGTTTGTTTTTCTTTAAGTATTTATTTACATATTTACATATATATTAACTTATTACTGTTTTTGTTAACTCATTTATTAACATATTTATTTACTCAGTCCTGTACTGGCATAATTAATTAAACATGGAGATATTTATAAATTTATTTTCAGTTCATGCATTCATTTTCTGATTCCTGTATGTATTTACACATTTATTCACATATTATTTTACTTTATTTTGTGTTTATCTATACATTTATTTGTACATACATATGCTTTTAGCTTTGTATTTGTCAATTCATTTTTTTTTACATTTATTCATTCATTTATTAAAATATTTATTTCCTAATACCTGTATTTATAAATATATCCACATTCATTTATATATGTATTTATAAAATGACATGTTTGAGAGGCTGCAATGTCCTCATAATAGCTACCAGGATGACTTTTAACCAAGCTAGCTAGTTGAAGGCCAGCAGGCTGTAATACACTGGCAGCTTCACTGTTTGATGAATAAAACATGAATATAAAACACTTAAAGCAAAAATGTAGCCCAACATTTGGCCTGAGTGAGCAAAGCCGTATTGTTGTTGTGACATGGCCAGAAAGGTGAGGGGAGAGACGTATGCATAGTTTTGATAACCTTTTGAAACCTGAGTAAATCGGCTTGACTTCTGACAAATTCAGAAATTGTGAAAAATGAGTAAAAATTGATGAAGAAAATGACCTGAAAATAGAATTACATGTTAAAGCCATGAAGAAAAATATATACTTTTAAAGAAAACATTTAAGCATTTAAAAAAACCAGTTTTCTTTCTTCTATTGCTTATTTTCAGGGTATTTCCGTGTAATTTTTTAATTAATTTCTTGCTAATGTTTTGGTCATGTCTTCTCCCCATGTTTTTAATCAATTTTTGCTCTGGTGTCAAAGGGTTAAAGGTTAAGTAAGGTTAAGTAGAATAACTTTAACCTTAACATTACCTTAATAAAAAAACTGCTAAAATGTTTTAGCTCTCTCAGCTCTGCTCTATCATGTTGCATCCTGGGTCACTCTGCTCAGGTGTGCTGCTGCTCACAGGTGAAGGGGGCGTGGCCTTTGTGAACAGAGAGCAGGGAATTGTTTGGGAAGGGGTTTTTGAAGGAGGAAACAGGAGGGGGAGGTGGAAGCTGGGCAGCTTGCTGATGAAAAAAGCCTTCACTTGTGTCTTTTTATGCTGTTTCCTCAACAGGCTGCAGGAGGAAGAGAAGCAGTGTGTGTGGTGGACCATGAACACAGAGCAGAGGTTCCTTCCTTCACTCCCAGGTGACTTAGATTCTTTTTTGTGGATGTTTTTCCATTTTTATGTAATGCATCACATTTTCTGGCTTTCTTATTTTGGATTTTGAAAGGGTGGACTATGAACATTTCTGTTCTCAGGTGTTTTAACCCTTTGAAACCTGGAGCGACATCACTTCTCTTGTGCTGCTTTTAGACACTTTTCACAAGTATTTAACCCTTTGAAGCCTGAGTAAAGTGGTGCAATTTCTCTTCAAAACATGAAGAAAAAGTCAATGAGCAACTTGGTAAGAAATCTTCCGCAGATTGCAGGAAATAAGCAGATTTAGAGAATTAAAAAACAAACAAACAAACAAAAAAATATGTTAAAGCAAGGAAAATGTTTAGGGAAAATAAAGAATAAAGTAAGGGAAAAAATTATATTGTTCATATTCATGTGTTTAAATTATGTTACAGAATTTTAATATTTTTAAACCACCTTTCTCAGTCATTTTCTTTTTTAACTTTCAATTTTTTTTTCGATTATTTTAAACTAAATTCTAGGCAATTTTCTTCTTTTACTTATTTCTGGCAATATTTTGGGGCCTTTCATCATTTCTCATTGCCTTCTTCACATGATTTTAAAAGAGGTCAAAACTATTTTCTCAGGTTCCAAAGGGTTAATTTGGACTATAAGGACAATAATTTAAGTAGAAAATCCTCCACTTTAGATTTTACTCGTATCTTTATTGGGGACGAGGTTACTTTCTTGATAAACTGTGTCCAACCCCATTTAAATTTTGATGCAGCACTCTCTTTTGCTTGTGTCAGTAGAGAGTTAAAAGCAGCCCCATTATATTAATAAACACTCCTTTAACCAAGTTAAACTTTCCACCAGAATTACTTTCATCGAGTTAACCAACATCAGTCCTCATCATGAATATCAAATATTTTTAATTTTCAGAAATTTAGCCCTTTAAATGCCAGGTTTTTGTCAGGATGCCGCTATGTTTTAAATGAAAAATGCCAAATATGGTAAAAATCATCATCAGGTTGAAAATAGTCAAAACGACATATTCCAAGGCGGAAGCTCAGAATAACTCCTAGAAATAATACAACGCATGTTTTTATGCTTTGATGGCTGTGGGATCAAAAATTGCACAATTTTTCCACAGTGTATTTTAGACTTATTATAGGAGCTGAGCTGGAAATTCCAAGATTAAACAAAAATGCACAATCTTGCCAAAATGTATGAATTGTGTGCATGAACACAGCTAAACTTATCAAACAATGAAGAATGAAAAGCCTGTAAAATGTACCAAACAGTCCCTAAGGGTTAAAGGTCCAGTGTGTAAGATTTTGTGGCATGGAAGTGTACATTCATGTTTGAATATAGTTTTGAATTCCAAAACAGTTTGTCAAGTTCATATTAACAAGGTAAAGCAGTTTATAGTATGTGTCTTGATTGAAAACCAAATGTATGCAAATATATTTACTTTATGATCTTAACTTTCACATTTATTTCTTTTAAATAAGTGTGGTCTTGAAACCACGGCTTTGAGGTTGTGTTGTAAAAGTGGGGTTGGGGGTTTGTGGGGGGGCCATGGAGAGAGCAGTAGCATCTCTGCATGGGGAGGTGGAATAAGGATCTCTGGTACAGATCTTGTAGATGGACTTGTCCTTGCAGGCCTGAATCAGCTCCTTTTGGATCTGAAAGTCTGTCAAGTCCATCAGGGCCTGCAGAAAACCACAAAGAGTTTCCAACTTCAGTACTATTCTTAGATATTGTATTAGATATTATTCTAGTGTTTTTGATTACTGTGATTACTACAGACTTGATTGTTTCTAATACAATACATGACTACACACTGAGACACTCCCAAATATCTTATAGTGCTATACACTGGCCTGATCTACACCACCTTAAATTAGATTTATCATTGCAGGCATGCTATTATTGCACTGCTATTGTCTATTTTATCTTAAAAGTTATATTTACTAGTGTATCTCTGGTCTCTGCTGTTCCTCGAAGGTCTTCACATAGCAGGACAGAAATCAGCGGTGCAGGTTGCTGGAGGAAGCTCTGTGGTGGAGGTTTGGCTGCAGCTGTCTGCAAGAAATTTCAGGTGGCAAGCAGCAGCTGCAGATTGCTGTCATAGCCTATAGATGGGGGTTTGGCTGAGTCCTGCCAGAATCTACAGGTGGAGGTGACAGTGCAGGTTGCTGGCAGAGGCTGTTGGTGGAGGTTTGGCCGCAGCTGTTTGCCAGAATCTTTAGGTGGAGGCAATGGCTTTAGGTTGCTGACAGAGGCTGGAGGTGGAGGTCTAGTGGCAGCTCTCTGCTCTCTCTTGCAGGTTGAGGTGGATACTGCAGGTTGCTGTTAGAGGCTTTTGATTGAGGTTTGGTGCAGACATCTGCCAGAATCTGCAGGTGGAGGCAGCAGCTGCAGGTTGGTGACAGAGGCTGTTTAGTGGATGTGTGGTTGCAGCTGTCTACCAGAAACTACAGGTTGAGGCAGCGGTGGAGGCTGTTGTGTCAGTTTTGGTCTCATACAGTAATGACTACTTTGAGTTTAAAGTTGAGCATTTACTCATGCAACAGGCAGGTAAATGTTACATATAAGAGTAGCAGTCATCTCATCGTTAACTACGCAGCCTGTGATCCCCAACCAAAACGGAGCCCACCCTGTGACATTATCAAATGATCTTTTCATTTCCTGTACTGCTGTGTTTTTTCTGGATCTGCCCTCATGTTGTCATCTGAAATGATGTAGCTGAGAAACTTGACCTCTATTTTCCTAAAATTCCCACTTTGACATTTTAGTTTGACACCTGCCTTTTCCACTCGCTCCAGAGCATCATTCACCCTTGTGTCATGCTGCTCTTTTGCGGTCCCACAATTGAAGATGTCATACATGTGGGGCAAGCGGTTAAAGTGATAAGCGCCCAGATGGCATGATGAAGGTCGTGTGAAGAGCTGATTCTTCAGAGAGGAGTGTTTGCCAAAAGACCGTGTTTGCGTCCAGCTTGGTGAAATACGCTCCTGTGAGCATGCCCAGGGTTTGGTCTTCAGAGGGGAGCATGAACTTTTCCTGACACACCGACTCATTTAGGGCTGTCATGCTGACTACTTCTTCATTTTTTAGGGGCAACCATCATACCACAACACCAGTCTGCTGATCCCTCAACGCAGCTGATGATCCCTAAATTCTCCATCCTCTCCGACTCTTTTTTCACTTTACTCATAAGAAGTTATAAGACCTGCTGTGGCACAGAAAATGTCTTGGCATCAGGTGTGCGATTCATGGTGTGAAGTGTCTGAACCAGCCTGAGTACATCACAGAGTTTCGGATATGACTGTCTGACTGTGGCTCGGCCTATGTTTTCAACTCTGTTCATTAGCTTGTGTCTCACTGAAGCTGTTCTGCTCAGTAGCGCCACCCGTAGATCGCTCACTACATAGATTTTCTCTGTGGAGCAGGGTTTTTTTTTTCTGATTTTTCTTCTGTGTGCATGATTCCTTTAAACACCCGCTCAGGAATGGCTGTAACATTGGCTCCTGAGTCCAGTTTCAATGTTACCTTACTGCCTCTTGAGTTGATGTCAGCCATACATGGTTCCTCTTCTGAAGCCATCTCTCCACGACACAGTTCATCCATCCTCAGCAACCTCATTCACTGTGCTGTTGGACTTGCAGACGTTTTATAATGTCCTTCCTTACCACAGTTGTGGCACAAATGCTGAGTGAGACGGTGACTTACCAAATTTGGGGGATGCACAGTGTTCATAGCTGCTTTATCAGCACTCATCTCTCATCTGAAATCAGTCTGTTGTTGCTTTATTTCCTCTGACTGTTGAGCCATTGTGATAGCTTTTGTGGATGTGAGGTCTTTGTCAAGTGGCATCCTCTGTGACAGTGATGAATCTTTAAGACTCACTACTATTCTGTCTCTCTAAATTTCACCATGCAATTCTCCATCCTCAATTTTCTTCCAGTGCATAAAGTGCTGTGATGAATGAGTCCACTGTTTCAGTTGCCTGCACCACTCTCTTATTGAACTTAGCCCATTTGTACATCATTTGTTTGTGGAGGGCTGCAGCTTTCTGCCTGAACCTGCAGGTGGAGAAGAGGCCTACAGGTTTCTAACAGAGGCTGTAGTTGGAGATTTAGTGGCAGCTGTCTGACACATGGTATATGGTTTTTTAGCACTTTGAGCTGGTGGAATATTGCTGGCTGTGGCTGTAGTTTGAGTATTGGCCAAGTTGTCAGCCACAATCTGCAGGTGGAGCTATTATTGCAGATTGCAGAGAGGGCCTGGAGATGGAGGTTGAAAGAGGTTTCAGATGGCACCTGGTTCTTCAGCATCCTGAGGTAATGTAGCTGATGGAATCATAGTTAGACAATTTTGTCAAGCTTTTGCCGTAGTCTGCAGGTCATGTTGCAGTTTGCTGACAGAGACTGAAGGCTTGAATTGGTAGCAGCTGTCTGTGAAAATCTGCAGGTGGAGGGATAGCTGCAGATTGCTGACATAGACTGTAGTTGGAGATTTGGCAGCAGTTGTCTACTAAGATGTGCATGTTGAGATGGCAGCTCTAGGTTACTGATAGAGGCTGAAGGTGGATATTGACAAAGATTTCAGATGTCATGTGATTCATTAGGACTTTGAGGTGATGGAGCTGAAGAAATGATTCAGTAGTTGGAGGTTTGGTGCCAGCTACTTGCCAGAACCTACAAGTGAAGGGCAGAAGCTGCAGGTTGCTGACAGATGCTGATAGTCGGAAGTTCACTGCAGATTTCTGCCAGAATGTGCATCTGGATGCTGCAGAATGCTGAATGAAGCTGTAGTTAGTAGTCAGTTTTAAGAGATTTACGAAGAAACGTGGTTTCTTGGCTCTGTGAGGTGATGGCGCCTATGGAATGCAGCCTGCTGACAGAGACTGTTCCTTTTGTCATAATCTTAACATGGCAGTACAGGTAACTTAGCAAGTTGCTAATAAAGACTGTAGGTTGAGGTTGAAGGTTTTAGATGGCACATGTTTCTCCAGCACTTTGAGTGGATTGAGCCTATGTGAATATTGCTAATTGTTGTTGTATTTTCAGCATTTAGTCAAGCTGTCTGTTAGAATCTGCAGGTGGAGGTGGCGGTAAAGGTTGCTTACAGGAGCAGTAAATGGAGGGTTGGCGGCAGCTGTCTGCAAAATTCTGCAGGTGGAGGCAGCAGCTGCAGGTTGCTGATAGAGGCTGTAGTTTTAGGTCTGGAGGTTCTTCAGCACTTTCAGGTGATGGAGCTAATATTGTATAGCTGATTGTAGTTATAGTTTTAGCATTTGGCTGCAGCTTTTTGCAACAATCTTCAGGTGAAGGGGGGCGGCTGCAGGTTACTCATATCAGCTACTGATGGACAATTCTCTGACATAATCTTTGCCCAAGCTTTCTGCCAGATTGCGCAGGTGGAGGCAGCAACCAAGGGTTTCTGAATGAGCCTGTAGGTGGAGTTTTGATAGGAGCAGTCTGCCAGAATCTGCAGGTGGATACACAAGCTGTAGGTTCCTGACAGAAGCTGTAGGTGAAGTTTTTTTCTGTCTGTTTTCCTCCAGAATTGTCAGTTGCAGGAACTAACTGCAGGTTTCTGACAGAGGCTTTTGGTGGAGGTTTGCCCAGGCTGTGTGCCAGAATCTGCAGGTGTATGTGGCAGCTGCAGATTACCGACGGAGGCCGTAGATAGATGTTTGGAGGCAGTTGACTGCCAGAATATCCAGATGGAGGCAGCAAATGTGGGTTGCTGACTGAGGCTTTAGGTGGAGGTTTGACCAGCCATCTGCCAAAATGTGCAGCTTGAGGCTGCAGCTGCAGGTTACTGACAAAGGCTTTAGATGAAGGTTTGGTGACAACAGCTCACCAGAATCCAAAGGTCTAGGTCCCAGCTGCAGATTCTTGTCATGGGCAGTGGATGGAGGTTTGGCCGCAGGTGTTGGGGGAATCCTCACATGGAGGCCCCAGTGCAATTTGCTGGAATAGGATGTTAGCTGTAGTTTGAGGTTTTGCAGCCGTTTTCTCCGAGGATGTGCACGTTGAGATTGCAGCTCTAAGTTGCTGACAGAGGCTGAAGGCTGAAATTAAAAGAGATTTCAGATGGCATGTTATTCTTAAGAACTTTGAGGAGATGGGGCCGAGGGAATGCTGCTGGTTGTGGTTGTAGTTTGAGCATTTGGCCAAGCCGTCTACCTACGTCTACAAGCGGAGTAGCAGTTTCCAGCCCGAGGCTGTAGTTGGCGGTTTTGCAGGAGCTGTTTGCGAAAATCTGTGGGTGGAATTTGTAGCTGCAAGTTTCAGACCGAGGTTAAAGATTGAGATGTAAGAGATTTTTGATGTTAAATGTTTCTTCAGCTCTTTGAGGTGTTGGAGCTGATGGGGTGCTGTAGTTATGACTAGTTTGATTATTTGGCCATGCTGTGTCTCAGAATATAAAATTGGAGGCAGTGGTGAAGGTTGCTGCCAGAGGCCATAGTTGGAGGCTTGGTAGCAGCTTACTGTCAAAATCTGCAGGTGGAAGCAGGAGCTGAAGATTGGTACATAGGTTTTTGGTGGAGATTTGGTGCCAGAATCAGCAAATGGAGGGAAATCTGCTGGTTGCTGATAGTGTACTAGTTGGAGGTTGAAGTAGGTTTCAGATGACACATGGTTCTTGCCATGCTGGAATATTGCTGGTAGTGGTTGTAGTTTAGAACATTTTGCCAAGCAGTTTCCCAGAATCTGCAGGTGAAGGTGGAAGTTGAAAAATGCTGATTTAGGCTTTTGGTGGAAATTTAGTGCAGCTCTCTGCCGGAGTCTGCAGGTGCAGCTGACACCTGTAAGTTCCTCACAGATGATGTCGTTTGACGTTTGGGGGCAACTGTTGGCTAGAATGTGCAGACAGCAGCTGCAGGATGCAGATAAAGGCTGTAGTTGGAGGCCGAGCGAGGTTTAAGATGACACGTGGTTCCTCAGCACTTAGAGGTGATGGAGATTATGGAATGTTGCTGGTCGTGGTTATAGATTTAGCAGTTGGCAGCAGCTATTTGCAAAAACGTGCAGGTAAAGGGTGGAAGCTGCAGATTGCTGACAGAGGCTGTAGTTTGAGCTTTCACAGCAGCAGTCTGCCAGAATCTGCAGTTGAAGGAAGCAAAGCAGGTACTGACAATGACACTGCTGCAGCTGTCTGCAAGTAGTTGGAGGTCTGGCAGGAGTTGTCTGCTAAAATGTGCAGATGGATGCTACAGGTTGCTGGTACAGGCTATGAAGGTTGAAGGTTATGCTGGAGGCTGCAACTGCAGGTTTCTGACAGAGGCTTTAGGTGGATGTTTTGTGGCAGCAGTTTTGCTAGAATCTGCGGGCGTCTATGGTGTCACATGTTCCCCCAACACTTGGAGGTGATGGAGCCGATTATATATGGCTGGTTGTGGTTGTAGTTCAAGCATTTGGCCAAGCTGTCTCCCAGAATCTGCAGGTGGAGGCAGCAGTGCAGATTGTCTGAGAGAGGCTTAGGGTGGAGGTTTGGAATCAGTTGTTTGCCAGAATAAGCATGTGAAGGCGGCAGCTGCACGTTGCTGACATACTTTGTGAGTGGAGATTTGGTGTAGCCCTGGTGTCCATCCTCTCCAATTGTTTTTTCACTTTACCCATGAGAGGTAATGAGACCTGCTGTGGCATGTTAAAAGAAAATGGCTTGGCGTCAGGTTTGAGCTTCATGGTGTAAAGTGTGAAGCAGCCCGAGTCCATCTCAGAGTTTCGGATATGACTGTCTGACTGTGGCTCGGTCTATGGTGTCAACTCTGGTTATTAGTCTCACTGAAGCTGTTCTGCTCAGTAGCGCCAATCGTAGATCTCTCACGCCATAGATTTTCTCTGTAGTGGTCCTCTCTCCATATGGGAGTGTCTCTGAAGCTGAACCCCAAACAATACGTTTCTTTCCACCAGGACCACAGAGCAGTTTTTGTGCCTTTTCTAATTTTTAATTTGTGTACGTGATTCCTTTAAACACCTGCTCAGGAATGGCTGTAACATTGGCTCCTGAGTCCAGTTTGAATGTTACTTACTGCCTCTTGAGTTGATGTCAACCATACATGGTTCATCATCTGAAGCCACCTCTCCAAGACAGAGTCCATCCATGTCCTCAGCCATCTCTTTCACTGTGCTGTTGGACCTGCTGACTTTCTCATAATGTTCTTTCTTGCCACAGTTGTGGCACAAATGCTGAGTGAGACGGTGACCAATACCAAATTTGGGGCATGCTTTCCGTTTCAGCTTTGTTTTGTTCTGTTTTTGTAGCTTTTTGTTGTTGTCTGTTTCTTGGATTCATATTTGTGCTGCTTTCCTGGCTTAAAATGCAGCGTTCATAGCGGGTTTACCAGCAGTCATCTCTCATCTTAAATCAGTCTGTTGTTGCTTTATTTCCACTGACTTTCGGTCCATTGTGATAGCTTTTGTGGGTGGCAGGTCTTTGTCAAGCTGCATCTTCTCTGACAGTGATGAATTATTAAGATTCACTAATATTCTGTCTCTCAAAAGTTCACCATGCAATTCTCCATCCTCATCATTTTCTTCCAGTGCATAAAGTGCTGTGATGAATGAGTCCACTTTTTCAGTTGGCTCTCCTGTTGAACTTAGCCCATTCATATATCATGGGTTTTTTTTTTTTGGAAGAAAATATAAACTGCACTGTATCAGTGCTGCATGCTGGCTTGTTTGTGGAGGGCTGCAGCTTTCTGTCAGAAATTGCAGGTGAAGGAGAGGCCGACAGGTTTCCAACAGAGGCTCACGTTGGAGGTGTGGCAGCAGCTATCCTCCAGAATTTGCTGGTGGAGGCGGAAGCTGCAGGTTGCTGACAGAGGCTGTAGTTGTCCTCTGTAATGGAGCTTATGGCATGTTGCTGGTTGTACCTTGAACAGAGCTGTCGCCAGAATCCTCAGATGGAGGATGAAGCTGCAGGTTGTTGGCAGAGGCTTCACGTGAAGGTCAAAAGGAGTTTCACATGGCGCTTTGTTTTTTAGCACTAAGATGATGTAGCACTTAAATCTTTAGCACTAAGATGATCTGCTGCTTTGTTTTTTAGCACTTAGATGGTGTCCTAAACTTATGGATCCTGGTTGTGGTTGTAGTTTGAGCATTTGATACATTCTGTCTGGCCATAAGCCACTGCTGTGGCCAAACCTCCATCCTCACGTGGAGGTCCCAGTGCAATTTGAATTCAAATTAAAGCAGATGAAATGCTGCTGGTTGTGTTTGTAGTTTGACAGTATGGCCAAGATGTTTGTCAGAAACTGAAGGTTGCATTGCAGCGCTGAGGCTTTTAATGAAAGTTAGGTGAAGCCATCTGCCTGAATCTGCACATGGAGGCAAAAGCTGCAGGCTCTGGAAAGAGGGTGAAGTTGGCAGTTTTCCCACAGTCACCTGCTAGAATGTTCATGTTGAGTTGAGATGACTCCATGAGACACTTTCTGATGACACAGGGTTCTTCAGCACTTTGAGGTGATGGAGCTGATGACATTTTCAGGTTTGGCCATGCTTTCCCCCAGAATCTTGAGGTGGAGGCAAATATTGCAGACTGCCTACAGAAGCTGTAGTTTGAGGTTTGCAGCAGTTTTCTCCGAGGATGTGTGCGTTGAGATTGCAGGTCTAGGTTGCTGACAGAGGCTGAAGGTGGAAATAGCAAGAGTTGTCTGATTGCATGTGATTCTTAAGAACTTTGAGGAGAGTGAGCCAAGGGAATGGTGGTGGTTGTGGTCGTAGTTTGAGCATTTGGCCAAGCCATCTACCCAAATCTGCAGGTGGAGTTGCAGTTTCCAGGCAGAGGCTGTAGTTGAATGTTTTGCAGGAGCTGTTTGCCAAAACTTGTGGATGAAATTTGTAGCTGCAGGATTCAGACCGAGGTTGAAGATAGAGATGAAAGAACGTTTTGATGGCAAATATTTCTTCAGCACTTTGCAGTGTTCAAGCACATGGAATGCTGTAGTTATGACTGTAGTTTGATTATTTGGCCATGCTGTGTCTCAGAATATAAAAGTGGAGGCAGTGGAGGTTTAGTGCAGCTCTCTGCCAGAGTCTGCAGGTGCAGGTGAAAGCTGTAAGTTCCTCACAGATGCTGTAGTTTGAAGTTTGGGGACAGTTGTTGGCCAGAATGTGCAGACAGCAGCAACAGAATGCAGATAAAGGCTGTAGTTGGAGGCTGAATGAGGTTTAAGATGACACGTGGTTCCTTAGTACTTAGAGGTGATGGAGCTTATGTCTTTGGCTGTTGTTTTAGATTTAGCAGATGGTGGTAGCATTTTGCAAGAACGTACAGGTAAAGGGTGGAAGCTGCAGGTTGCTGACAGAGGCTGTAGTTGGTTTCACAGCAGCTGAATCCTTTTTCCTCCACCTGCAAGAATCTGCAGGGGGAGGAAAGAGGTGCAGGTTCCTGACAGCCTGACAGAGGCTTCAGGTGGAGGCCAAAAAAGGTTTCATATTACACGTTTCTTCAGCACCTTGAGGTGATGGAGTGGAGTTTTTTGGCAGCAGGCTGCCAGAATCTGCAGGTAGAGGCTGCAGCTAAAGTTTGATGACAGAGGCCGTAGGTGGAGTTTTATGGCGGCGGTCTATCAGAATCTGCAGGTGGAGGCAGCACCTGCAGGTTAATGACAGAGGCTGTAGGTGGAGTTTTATGGCGGCGGTCTATCAGAATCTGCAGGTGGAGGCAGCATCTGCAGGTTAATGACAGTCGCTTTAAATGGAGGTTGTTTTTAAGCGGTCTGCCAGAATCTGCATGTGGAGGCAGCAGCTGCAGGTCACTGACAGAGGCTGTAGTTTGAGATGTTGAGGTAACAGACTGCCAGAACCTACAGTTGGAGGAATAAGCTGCAGGTTTCTGACAGAGTCTGTGGAGTTTTTTAGTAGCGGTCTGCCAGAATGTGCAGCTGGAGGCGGCAGCTGCACATCACTGACAGAGGCTGAAGCTCGAGGTTTTGAGGGTTAGGGTTAGGTGAAGGTTTTGAGACAGCGGTCTGCCAGAATCTGCAAGGGGAGTCGGAAGCTGGAGGTTACTGACAGAGGCTGTAGGTAAGGTTTTGTAAAAGTGGTCTGCCATATTTTGCAGTTGGAGACGACAGCTGCAGGTTAATGACTGACACTTTAGATGGAGGTTGTTTTTAAGCGGTCTGACTGCAGGTGGAGGCAGCAGCTGGGCTGTAGGTGGAGTTTTTTGGTAGCGGTCTGCCAGAATCTGTAGGTGGAGGCAGCACCTGCAGGTTATTGACAGAGGCTTTCGGTGGTGGTTTTTGGCAGCCGTCTGCCAGAATCTGCAGGTGGAGGCGGCAGCTGCAGTTTGATGACAGAGGCCGTAGGTGAAGATTTATGGCAGCGGTCTGTCAGAATCTGCAGGTGGAGGCGGCACCTGCAGGTTAATGACAGAGGCTATAGGTGGTGTTTTTTGGCAGCAGACTGCCAGAATCTGCAGGTGGAGGCGGCACCTGCAGGTTAATGACAGAGGTTATAGGTGGTGTTTTTTGGCAGCAGACTGCCAGAATCTGCAGGTGGAGGCGGCACCTGCAGGTCACTGACAGAAGCTTGAGGTGGAGGTTTTGAGGCAATAGACTCCCAGAGCCTACAGGTGGAGGCGGAGGCTGTAGCTGGAGGTTTTAAGGGTTAGGGTTAGGTGAAGGTTATGAGGCAGCAGTCTGCCAGAATCTGCAGGTGGAGGCGGCAGCTGCAGGTCACTGGCAGAGGCTGTAGCTAGAGGTTTTGAGGCAGCGGTCTGACAGAATCTGCAGGTGGAGGCAGCACCTGCAGGTTAATGACAGAGGCTATAGGTGGAGTTTTTTTGAAGCAGTCTGCCAGAATCTGCAGGTGGAGGCGGCACCTGCAGGTCACTGATAGAAGCTTGAGGTGGAGGTTTTGAGGCAATAGACTCCCAGAGCCTACAGGTGGAGGCGGAGGCTGTAGCTGGAGGTTTTAAGGGTTAGGGTTAGGTGAAGGTTATGAGGCAGCAGTCTGCCAGAATCTGCAGGTGGAGGCGGAAGCTGCAGGTCACTGGCAGAGGCTGTAGCTAGAGGTTTTGAGGCAGCGGTCTGACAGAATCTGCAGGTGGAGGCAGCACCTGCAGGTTAATGACAGAGGCTGTGGATGGAGTTTTTTTGAAGCAGTCTGCCAGAAACTGCAGCTGGTGTCGGAAGCTGGAGTTTATTGACAGAGGCTGTAGGTGAGGTTTTGTAAAAGCGTTCTGCCACAATCTGCAGTTGGAGGTGACAGCTGCAGGTTAGTGACTGACACTTTAGATGGAGATTGTTTTCAAGCGGTCTGCCAGAACCTGCAGGTGGAGGCGGAAGCTGCAGGTCACTGACAGAGGCTATAGGTGGAGGTTTTTGGGAGCGGTTTGCCAGAACCTGCAGGTGGAGGCGGCACCTGCAGGTTGCTGACAAACCCTTTAGAGGGTCGTTGTTTTGAAGCTGTCTGCTGGAATCTGCAGGTGGAGGCGTTAGCTGCAGGGTAATGACAGAGGTTGTGCGTTGCAGACTTCACATTTGAAGGCGGCTGTGAGAGGCTTTTGGTGGAGGATGGATCTAGAAACTTAGAATTGTATCACTATAAAAACTATTACCACTACAAGTATTTTTTTGCCCAGTTGAAATAATTCTGTCATGAAAACTTGCAAGTCAAATAAATCCAACCCAAGAACATGCACTTGAAAGTCTTACTCAGATTACTTACTTTAAACATGCAATGCAAATGAAACTTACCTAAAAACATTTTATTCAAAGAAAACTTATCTAGAAACATGTAATTCAAAGGAAACTTAGCCAAAAACATGCAATTCAAAGAAACCTTACCTAAAAACATACTCTTAAAATGGAACATATTTAAAAACATACAGTTGAAATATACTTGATGTAAAATAGTTTCAGTTTAGCTCATTTTATGAGAAAAACATGAATTCAAAATCAGTTGCCAGGACAAAAGCGCTTACCTGCAGACTCACCTGCAGGTTCAGCAGCTCTCTTGCTCCACCTGCTGCCAACCTGGTTTCTCCTCTTGATCAGGAGCCTCACGTTCCTTACCCACTTTGGCTCAGGGCCACTGCACAACGGCTGAGACTTACCGGATGCCGCAGGTCCTTGAGGGGGGCTTGCAACCAAAGACTTACCTGGTGATGGAGGTGAGTCAGAGGAGCTCGGCTCAGGGTCACAGCCACGGGGGGAGTCTGGTGCAGGGACCAAACGGAGGATGAGCCGTGGAAGGCTGCACCCGTCTGGGTTTGGGATGAGCACGCTGGTCCAAGTAGCACCCTGGTCCACCGGAGGGTTAAAACAAATACAACCGTCAGACCCCTGCTCCGTATTTTGTTTACACAACATGGGTTGTTCTACCATAATCATTTTCTAGAAAAGTCATCACATCACAGGTAGATAATATGTCAAATAAATGATGTGCAGACTCAGTGGAGTCCTTGCCCTTCTTACATGGTTTCCCAGTGGACTGGATGCACCAGAGTAGCTGGGTGAGGAACCAGGGGAGGAGCCAGACGAAGAGCTACTCTGGGAGGCTGACGCTGGGACCCTCCGCAAGATGAGCCGTGGGCTGTCGGGTCTGCCGGGGACTGGCTCAAGGACACACCTGAAGCGCTGTTTGATGCAAAGTTTTAAACAAACACAACGGTGAGAATACTGCTCCACATCACGTTTTTTTTGTATTTCTGGAAAAATCATCACATATATGGAAAATGTGTCAAATGTGTGATGTAGACAGACTGTGGAGTCCTTGCATTACTTACAGTGTCCCCCAGAGGACTGGAGGCACGAGACGAGGCAGACAAAGAGCCAGACAAGGAGCCAGGCGAGGAGCCAGGGGAGCTGCACTGGGAGGCTGGCGCTGTGTCACTCGGAAGTGGCGACAGGATGCACCCATAACGCTTGTCCAACTAAAGGTAAAAACAAGCACAACCCTGAGAGCACTGCTCCACATCATGTTATCAAAGCATGGCTTGTATTTCTGGAAGTAACTTCATATCACACAGTCCTGCACTGAAAATGTTATTTAAGTCAAATGAAGTATAATCAGGAACAGGTATTAAGAGTGAAAGTACCCAATGCATAAAAAATAGTTCTAGACAGAAAAAACACAGCCTAAAATACTTACATAAAAAAATAAAACAACACTCCAAACAAGGGTCAAAAAACACCTCCAAAACAAAAAAACTCAAACAAAAATGGGAAAAAAACTCACAATTACAGAAAACTTGAAAAATAAAAACCCACTCCCAAAACAAAAAAAAAATTTACTCAAATGTTTCGTGTTGCTGTTGTACTTGTTCACTGTTTTGTAATTGAATTTGTGATACAACATCATATTTTATAAACTCCTATTGTGTTTTTTTCTGCAAAACATCTGAACATGTAACGAAAGCTGTCAGTTAAATGTAGTCAAGTAAAAAGAACAATATTTCCTTCTTAAATTCAAAAAATAAAATTACTCAAGTAAAGCACAGGTACCTCAGTGTCATACTTAAACACAGTACTTGAGTAAATGTACTTGGTTAGATTCCACCAGTGTTGGAAAATATTTCAGTGCGTCATGTTCAGACTCAGGGAGTCCTTGCATTTCTTACAATGTCTCTGTCAAGACTGGATGCACCAGAGTAGAATGGGGAGGAGCCAGGGGAGGAGCTACTCTGGGAGGTCGGTGATGGGACCCTCCGGAGGACGAGCAGAGGACTGCTGGGCCGGCCAGGGACAGGAACAAGGGTGTAACTGCAGCGCTGAGCCATCTGAAGGTAAAGACAAATCCTACAATGAAACCACTGCTCTGCGTCGTGTTGAGATACCATGGACTGTTATACCATACTGACTTTCTCGTAAATTCATCACATCATCTGTTTAATGTGAAAGAGTAACACAATGCAATAATACTTCATTAAAAGTACATTTTAAGCATTAAATTATTGACAGGCAAAAATATAAAAGTATTTGTAATCTCGAAAATACCACAGTGCCAAATGTCAGCATTTCTTTCACGGTGTTACCTTACATATGTCAGCGTGCACGTACAACCTGATGGCACACATGGAAGCTGTTACACTCTTATTTTCTTTTGACACATCAAACCCATTAGCACACAGTCAGCACTGATACAGCTTAAGTGTGCAGAATACAGTAAAATGTAACATTTCAGACTACATGTTGATGGCAAACTCAGAAAATTAGGTCACAATCTACTTTTGGAAACTAACTCAAATTTGTGCATGTTTGTTTGTATGTTTGTTTTAAGTCATAATAGCTATGTTATTTATGAAACCAGTTTGTTCTGTTAAGAGTCTGGAAGCTTTATCACAGCAGACAGGCATGGATGGATTATGAATTGGCCTACCAGACACAGGCCCAGGGGCCCAGAGTGTCAGGGGCCCTCTTGCCTCCACCCCCAAAATGTCTCTGACATTAACATGAAAAAGACAAACAACGACTCCAACAACAGAAATTCATGTGACAAATACAAAAAAATACAAAAAATTAACTCAGAGAGAAAACATTTCCTCAAAGAGACAAAACGCTACAAAAAAGTTACACAATTAGTTCAAAAAACCACAAATTGACCAACAGAAAAAGACACAAAATAACCTAAATTACCCTAAAGGTACACAAGATTACCAAAAATTTTACCGTAAAGAGACAAGGAACTACCAAAAAGATCCGTAATTTGCCACAAACATTTACAAATCTACCAAATAAGATGCAAAATTACCCAAAGAGACATACGATTACTCAAAGAGATGCAAGGTTACTAACCCTCAAAAGGTTACTGCAAACAATCACAAATTGACTTAAAAAGATACATAATTACCTCAAAAAGATGCAAAACTGCCTCAAAGATACACACAATAACTAAAGTCTGTAATTTACCTCAAAAAACAAAACAAACATTGACCAAAAAACACAAAAATTAACTTCAAAAAGATACAAAATTACAATTAAGAATCAAAACTACCAAAAAAAAGTCAGTAATTTACCACAAACAATTACAAATCTACCTGAAATGGCATGAACTTACCTCAGAAATGCTAAATTTCTTTAAAGAGACAAAAAAAAACCCACCAAAACGTCACAAAATTATCTCAAAGAAACACCAATCAACCAAAAAAGACACACCTGACAGACGCAGTTACCTCAAAGACACAAAACGACTTATAAAAGTAAGTTATTTACACAAATCGACCTATAAGGACACAAACTTACCTCAAAGAGAAACAAATCAACCAAACACAGACACAGACACATTACCTGAGAGAGACAAAATTACCCAGGGACACAAAATGACCCCAAAGACACAAAACGAGTACAAAAAGACACAAAACCTAAAACTGTGTGTGTCCTGCCCTATATAAAGCAGAAGTGGTGGGGCCTTTTGTGAATCGTGCCCAGGGGCCCATTGTCTCATAATCCGCCCCTGCGCACAGAGGAGCTACAGAAAGATAGCTGTCTTTGAAATTTAGCCCCAAATCATTCAACAATATGTCAATTCTAACTTCTCTTGCTGACTGAGAAAAAGTCAGCAGCATATCAGCGTGTTTTTCTCGAAAAATCTCTTCGCCCAGCTGTTTTACAGCCTCTGTTTCACACTGTGTGTGTTGCTCAGGATATGATAACATCATAACATTACTCCTTTTTGCTTCAATTACTTATACATTTTAAAGATCCAACTTATGATGAGCATGTTCAAATGATAAGTTTGTTGCTGCTTTCATCTCTGATGGCCTGAATCCCCAAGAAGTGAACAAACAAACATTATTGTTATTGGCAATGCTTATGTTACTTGTTGAGGATGAAACGGACAGGTGGTGAACCAAAGAAAGCAGCTTTAGATTCATTGATTCAAACTTGGTCACAACAGTCAAAAGTCAGCTGGATTTGAGTAATTTACACTGAAAATAGAAAATATTGTGCATATTAGCAATTAGTCGTTCAGTTTTCAGTTCGATTGGGAAGGTCTCAACGGTGAAACAGACAGGAAACAACATGGGGTTAAACAGAATAAAAACCTCACGTCTAACATGAATTATACCGTTTGTCAGTGACAGTAGGTCTTAAGAAGATGTCCAGATGTGAAAAGTCTCAGTTTGAAGTTTCTTTCTCAGAAAAATCGTCGAGTGAAAGTAGATTTCGTGGTGTTTCTGCTGCTGGAAAGTTTGTTTTTGTTTGAAAAATCAAACGATGCGTAACGACGCATTGGAACCATCGGGTCTGTTCTGAGAACACGTCATAGCTCAAAGTTCTCCTTCAGTCCTCATCAGCCAGTCCAGTGATGCCAAATGATGTTTGCTTCAGTCATTTCATTTCTGTGTCTTCTCTCTTCTGTTATGATACTTTGTTTTCATATTCACGTGGACAGTTTTTCTCCAATACACACCATATATCCTATGCCAGATTTCCAGAGAAAATATCCCTATATAAATACCCAGACTCCATATATCATACCTTCACATGAAAAATCATTATAACGATTATTACTTACACACCAGAGAAGAGATGTTGTACTCCATCTCCCTGTACAATCATTATAGACAAATTACATTTTATTTTTCGTTTTCGAGCAACGCTCCGTCAGTTTTTATTTATTTATTTATTTATTTATTTATTTTATCGCTTGTCAACAGAGCAGCACTGCGCTTTTACGCACGACTCTTGGCACTGTGAAGGAGAGCAGAGCGCCATGAAGGCCGTCAGCGTGTGAGCGTTTCTCTGCCACCACACCAAGAATATGATCCTGCTGCCTGCTCTGCTGTTCTTTTTCTGGAGAAGAAGTGGGTCGGTGCCTGGAAGAGGATGGAGGTTTCACTTTAGATGGAGACCTCCGTTGCTTCACCGGGGCCATCAACAGCGTTTAAATCTCTCCAGAAGAAAAGCTGTAGCAGCTGAGCCACAATCCGCTCCAGAGTCTGAACCAGAGAGGACCATTGAGGGCAGAAAGTATCTGTTTTATCTGCAGTCTGTGACTGTATTGATGTTTGGCACTGTGAAACCAAATTACGCACGTCAGATCCGCTGATTACGTCTTGTGCAACCAGCTCCATGCTGTTTCAAAATAACACGCCTTTTGTATAAGTGCACATCAAACATTTCGTTTTGATGAATCATTCTGCATTGTTATTAATAACAGTAATTAACTATTAATAACAGTAAACGGAATGCGCCACAGGTGCGCCATGAGAGCCTGACCACGAGCCCGACGTACTTCAGGGCGCACCTGACTATGCTCTGGCTACGTTGCTAAGTTCACGATAGTAGATGATGTCTTCCTATGCGCACAGAAAATGAGGTGGGGCAAAAAGTTTAATTGTACCTCTTGTTTCGGTGGCCATGCGTCAGAGGAACCATGCGCAGTTAAAAAAAAAAAAAAAGCAATTAAAAACAGAGATAAGAAAAATTACCTGAAAATTTGCAAGAAAAGAGAAATACAAACAACATAGTTTTCATAAACAGAAAAATACTTTATTGGACCTTTTTCCCAAAATATTTTTTCCCATAATATTCTGTCTGTTTTAAAGGTTCATATGCTTGTGAAAGTCATCTGATTGTAGCAAGAAAACAGGTGTGACTTTTTAGGATTAAAAACGATAGATCAGGAGAACAATGCACAGTGTTGTGCGTTGAAAATTAATGTATACTGAAATGTTACAATTGGGGGGAACTGTCATGTGTTCCATCTTTGTACACAGTCTTTATGTCAGACCTGGAAAATATCGCCCTCTACTGGATTTATACGTTTATGAACTGCAATATATGTGATTTTCTGTGCTATGATTACTTCTATGAAATAACATGATGATCTTATTATGCCTAGTTGCACTTCTGAGATTATTTAGGTGAAAGTAACGCAAAAGTAGTGTAATGCTTTACTCTACACAGAGAGTCATATAACTCATTACTTTCAAATGAAGATAACTTTTAAATTGTAATAATATTACATTTTAAAAGTAACTTGTGCAACAGTGTTGCTGGTGTGGCTTCAGAGAAATTAAAGGCAGCAGCTGAAATTTATGGCTGTCTGTATGTTTTTTGTCCCAACAGATTAAAGACAGACAATTTCTTCCTTATTACAAAATACATTTCCCAACACGTTCTCATCCCAACTCGTCACATGTTACTGCTCCATCAGTGACCTTCTGCATCTGCATTTTAAGTATCTCTCCAGGATGCCATTACGGTGACGTCAACAAATGCACTTGCTGGGATGACATCATGGTGGGATGACGCAGCCTGTTATCAGGTTGCAACAAATGCAACAGCACATGGTCATATGAGTGTGCTCGTACACCTTATATTATGTTGTCACCGGCAGCATTATTACCTTTTGCTGTCCTTCAGTGTTTATTTGCGTGCAACTTTTTTTTTTATCATTTAAAAGTTTTATTGATTTTCTTTGGACGCATGTTCACGGGATGCTGCCCATGCACATTGCATGTGGCCATGCCCAGCCCTGTCCAGTGGTATATAAAAACAATGCTGCCGGTTCTGTCCGAGTGTGTTCTCTTCTGACACCTTCCAGTCGTGTTCCAGTTGGACGCGGAGGGTGGCTCACGCTCTCACACCAAAAGCATTGGAATATTTGAAGAGTTAGGAGTGTGAATGGGCTGCATTTACCGGTAAAATGCTGAGAAGATAAACTTTAGCATGCTAATGGTACATTGTACAGCTACATGTTAAAGGAATTCTGTCATTAGTTTGGCAAAGTCAGGGGATCACCATCAAATTAATTTGTTTTCATTCTCTACAAACCATAAATGTCTAAACTGATTTTACGGCAGTCTATCCAACAGCTGTCGAGATCTTTAATTAATACTGACCCGACCACACTGCCAGTTTGGCTAAAATAGTGTCTTCTTTGAAAATAAGGCACCAACCGAAAATTATGGCTTTCTATATTTGTTTTAGACTAATACATTACAGTACATAATATTGCTATCTTCTGTCATATACAACACATTTTGTAACGTTGCAAACAAACAATTGTACATTCTTGTGAAGTCAAACTCTGTGAAATGATTGACACATACACTTTGAATTATGATGCTTGCGCTACATGACATCACTATAATATTCTTTATAATATCTCTGCATTGTGCTTATGGCTCATTTTCTTGCCAACATACAGTGTAGTCTCTGTGCTTTACTGAAGTAAATGTCAATGAGGCCATTCATTCGGGATCCTCAAGCATTCTCTGAAGAGGTGTCTTCATTATGAAGACAAGTAGTGGTGAGAGAACTAGCAGGTCACCATGACAATCAAGCATCTTTACATTTCCCATATAAAGCCAGATTGAACAAAACACATCAGTGCTGAGAAGATTAAATATTTGAAAAATAAACCTGACACTTGATTTCAGGTTCCAGACTTTTATCCCATATTGTACTCATAATGTGATTAGCCTGGTAAGACCGTCCCAGTGACATGACCGCAACATTCTTTTTCGCTCTTTGTATCAATCTGGACTCGCTGCAACCCCAAACACTTTTCAGAAATTAAAATCCAGAAATTAAATACTGCTGCTTTGACAGTGCTTTCGGTATACACTCCCAATGCCAAAAGGCACCTTTTGCATCTTTATGATACGCCCCTTAACGGTATCAGTTAAGAAGGCAGCCGGACAGAACTGATCACTTTGTTATACCTGTCAACTGAGAACATGGCCTGATTGAACCTGTCATGTGTCCATGATATACCACATAATAGAATCAGGTTGAAGGGCTGGTGGTAACCACATAACATAAGGAGTGCAAGAGTGCCTGTAGGGTGGGTGGAAGGGTTGATTAATGGGTCCAACAAACCTTGGACTTTCAAGTGAGAGTCTGCTGTTTGCTTCCTGTCAGAATGTGATTTTTTTTTCAACACTTTAAACATGTGCCTCCTTGCACTACTCTTAACCATCCGTGCCAGCATATGCGTTTGTTGACGTCCCAGCATTGGCTGCTATGTGCTTGTGTTGTCTAAACATAGCGATATATGGTGGGATGATGCGGCATATGGCTATGTTTAGACAACCCCAGCACATCACACCCAAGCATTTGTTGACAATAATGGTAGCGCCTTTCGGAAACACAAAGAGCAGAGGCAGAATGATACCTAAAACAAAATATGAAGACACAGAAGTCCATTGCAACGCAGCAACACGTGATGACTTTGAACGAGATCTTGTTATTACTGGAGGCTAGTTCTAACATTGGGATTGGCTGAACGAGTTTGTCTGTTAAGGCGAGTTCTCCCGCCCGCTGAAAGTGTTTTGGGTGGCAGCTATTCCAGACTGACACAGAGAGAGAAACCGTAAGTTGCGCTAATGTCACCAGGATGGTTTCACCAGACTGCAATGTGATGTCATTAAGATGAGACTGTTTATATAGTGATAAAACAGTCTTACAATACCATGCTACATTATGGAAATGATGCATTCCCATGACAATTCAGTATAAGGTCATCCTCCCAAGCACTCTGTAACCTCTCCGCTTCACTTTGCTCTTCCAGAAGATGTTTCCTCATCCCATCATCCTCTTGTTCTGTTTCTGACTGTGCCACTGACATCTCAAGTCCTGCTTTCTACTTCCCTGCACTTGTGTTCTGTTTGGCCTTATGTTTCTGTGCGATGCCGTAAGGCACATGGGCAGCAATGGTGCCCATCTCAGCTGCTCCCTCCACGTGAAACATCTGATCATCAAAATAGATGTGAGGCCTGATCTTCTCCAGCATGGGGCCTTTTGCTGCCCCTGCAAGGAACAAGGCCTCGTCAATCTCCAAGCCCCAGGCCCTGAGCGTCTTCAGCGCCCGGATCCCCGAGCTGGCTGCGCTACGAGCTGTGACCAAGTATGTTCGGATCGGACAATCCAGGCGCTGGCCCTTAGCATAAAACTTTTTCTGGAGCTTCCCCAGTGCCTCCAGGAAGCCTTTCAGGGGACCCTGCCACAGAGGAGGAGAGAGATGATGATCATTATGTTCTCTCAAGTTTCAATAGCCCTTTTTACACAGAGATGACACAAAGTCCCTTCTTTATGGCACCTCCAGTGTGCGATTTCAGCATGCCGGCATCACGTAAGTAAATAAGAAACACAAAAGCATATGTTTGAACGTAGAAAATAATGCATTTTTTGTGGTTTTTACATGGACAAACAGTGGCGTTTTGTAAAGAAATTGGCATGAAAGGGTTACATATTTTGTAATAATGATTTGAACTTAAGTTAGATAAACTCCAATAAAATGGAAAACAACATTAACTTGTATTATTTTTATAGTAGTTTAGTAAGAGGACATTTTTGTCCTGGGATGAGAGAAACTTTTTTTTTTTTAAATCTCATACTGCAAAAAAAAAAAAAAAGCACCAAAATAAACATTTTTATTCTGATATATCCCAGAATCTGATAATCCAGCCCCTCCCAAAAATGATTTATTCTCTGTGTTTTTGTCATTAAAAAAATAGCGTTTTGGAAAGAACTTGGTGTTTAAAGGGTTAAAACATTCTGAAAATTAATATTTTATATTTTTGATTAAGAAGTTGTAAAAGTATTGAGGAAAAAAGGAAAATAATACCATGAGATAGTGTTTTTAAGGCAGTTTTAAGAAGAGGACATTTTTTGTCTGTAGGAGGCAGTCTTGAGCTAATGTTAGTAGGGAACTAGAGGGTTAAATCTTAAGTGGTGGGTTCCATTTCATGATCGCTGTGTAAAAGGGGCTAGTGTCTTGTTTTTGTAACTTTTACACCTTGCATCATAAATTGGTTTGTTATGACGCATCTTTACGTTCATGCAGCACAAGCAAAATTTTTATTAAATTTGCATCAATTTAGTGCAACTTTATTTTTCAAACCTGCACAGCTCAAAGCTAATTCTGGTAAAGGCTGGTTGTCTAACAGAATGATGCCCCACATGACTGCATGAAACATTCATCATGTAATTTTGCATAATTTATTCATAGAATAATCAGTTAATGTAATGTGTTTTATATCAAGAACATGTGCATAATCATTCACACTTGATTGAGCTTGCATGAAAATGGTAATGTAAGGCTACACAGAAGAACAGAATTTAAAGCTTTATTTTAATCAACAGAAACCTGGACCGACATCAGATAACTTTTACAAGAATTTAAACTTCTAAACCCTGAGCAAATTGGTAATTTATTTATTTATTTTAAAAAAAAAAAACATGGGGAAAAAAAAAGAGGCAGTGAGCAACCCAGTGAGACATGTTTCACAAATTGCAAGAAATTTGTAGATTTATTTGAAAAAAATAAGAAATAAAAAAAGAAAGCTAGGGAAAATTATTAATCATGGCAATTATAATTACCATGGTTGGATATTTTAAATTATGTTACAGAAAATATTATGAGCACTTTTTCTAATTCATTTCTTTTTTTTTTTCTTCTGCTAATTTTCAGCTAATTTTCTTGTTCCTTTTTGTTACTAATTTATTTAAGTAATAATTTATCTATCTCATTGCCTTCTATGTCTATGTTGCTCAGGTTTCACAGGGTTAAATTTCTGCACAAATGATGTTAAAAAAATAAAAAGGAATCCTTGCCCAGTGAAATGCAATCACTACCATACCACTCTATAATGAATTTCATGGTTACAGCAAATTGCTGTTCAAGAGAGCAGACCTCCAGTGAAAACTACCTACATGATCCAACAGCGTGTCCTCGTTGTCCTTCTCGTGTTCGAAGAACTTGTCCAGCCCGTGGGCCTTAAAGATGCGCTCAGATTCATCCGAGAAGAGGACGGCGTCACCGTCAAACGCTACCCTCAGCTGGGACTCTGACACCTCCGTCAGCTTCTCTGGCATGAACATGGTGGCTGCTGCGATGCCTGGACACAAATACACACACACACACACACACACACACACACACACACACACACACACACACACACACACACACACACACACACACACACACACCAAGAAGAAATTGATTCCTTGAAACCAGAGGTGGTGTACATGACCCCGCTTTATTTCTCTTGCCATCACAATTAGTCCCTGCACAGAGGCGTGTGTAGGAAATGACCTGAGGTGGCATTGGCCTCCCGTGCCACCCTGTTATGATTGGTTTTGTGCCTGGTCATTTTGAACTGTTTGACATGTAAACTCAATTTCCATTTAAAAGTGCAACTAGTCTTAAACCAGAGACGCAGTAATGTGCCAGAGTTGTGTCTTGCCTGACTAATTTTAAATAAAATCCAAATTGATACAACTGTTAAAAAGTTTGTTCACACAGGCTTGTTTATTTAACACTTGAACCGCCAACATTCCAGTAACCCCCGAGAACATTTTTTTTTCTTTCTTTCTTCGTATTCTATTGTCTATTGTCCTACCTGCCAAGGAGCTACAGATGTAAATTGTCAGTCCTGGTAACTCTGGCGTATTTACATTTTCATTTTATACTGAAGTTCATTAATATGCTGTCCTTTTTAAATAAAAAATAGATTAAATTAGATTAAATGAAATTAGGTTAAATACAACTAAATTAAATAAAATAATACAATCAGATTAAGTTAAATTCTATTAAATAACTATAGACAAACATTGACTTTTGCCCACTGTGTTTATCCATTTTTGACATCAGGTCGGCTACTCATGTTATAAAATTTCTCTAACTTGCTGCATTGTTCGTCCGACAGGAGAGGCTGCTCATGTGAACTTTCCTAATGGGAAAGTAATCGTTCCGATTTTTCTGACGTCACATGAATGCAGCATTCATGCCACCCCTGCATAAATCGGTTGGGCCACCCCCCTTAAAAAAGTCTTGACACGCCGCTGTCCCCGCCCTCTTGTTCATTCCATAGAGAACACCCACAATCCTTAAATTAGCCAATGACAACCCCAAACGAGTCACACAGGTGAAATCAACCTGCAGAAAATCTGCTGGTGTTGTTGAAGTCCGCGTGAGTTGGTCAGTGAAGGAGAAACGCCCGCGTATCCTCGGTATCAGAGCGCGCGTAAAATGTCCGCGGAACTGTTGTGCGCTCATAGGAAAGAAGCCACAAGATTATTCAGTCATTCCTGGATTATGGATGTATATTTCCTGTCGGAGTTTTTCCAGGAGTTACAGCTGGGAAAGAGTTAAAACTGACGCTACAAACAGGACAGATGAACTGACCAAGTGACTGATCGGCGGCACTGTGAGTACCAGGTGTTTGTAATGTGACCGATTCTCTGTCAGCGCAATTTAGAATTTAATGATTTCCTGGTTTGTTTTGTGGGTTTCGCGGCAAAACGCGGAGCGGGTTTTTTGAGTTGTATTTTCTGTTGGTGATTGAAACTGGATTGGGGTCAGTGTATTGTTTGGTCTTTGGGGTTGTTTCCTTTCAGGACCAGAAGACAAACAAAAAACAGAAGTTGTCCAAAAAAAAAAAAGGGAAGAAAATCCCATTTTTAGTTTTCTCGATCAGAAACATTTTTTTTTCTTTCTCCTAAAAATAATATATATATATATATATATATGTATATATGTATCATGATGATGATGAAAAAGATTTCTTGAAAGATGTCTTGAAAAAAATACGAATCACAGTATAGCACCAAAACCATTACAGGGCTAATTATAACCAATTAACAATTATTAACTCTTTACTTCTCTCACCAACAACTTTGACACTCATGCACTGAACAGTATTTTTATTTTGTTTGTTTGTTTGTTTGTTTTTAACTCAGGAAAACTTCCAAAAAATAAAAATAAAATACCTTTATTTGCTTTTTTCCCAGTTTTTTGTTTTCTTGGTATATTGCATTTCTTTGATGGTAGAAAAAGATTAGTAAGAGGCATTTATTATTGGTATATTTCATTTTGACTGCATTTTCATTTTTATACTTTTCCAGATCGTTTTGTTTGCTGCTTGAATACATGTTTGGAACTGAACTGAGCTGAGCTGTGGTCTATTTGTTTTTTGAAGAGCTGGTTTTTGGTGATATATGTTTAAATATCTGATGTGTTCTTTATTGTTTTGCAGTCTGTGGTTTGACAGAACTATTTTCTAACTATTAACTAGATTTCTATGTTATCGCTGTTTGTTAGACGTGACTGACTGGCAGCCCACTGTATTTAAGTAACATAAAAGAGACACCAAACCTTCACGCATCACTGCATCGTTCTCTGTCGCTTTCTATCTGTCCTTCACATGACTTGACTTTACTGGACTTTTTAACTATCCTTCTTCACTTTAAATGAAACTGTTATGTCACTTCACTTTATATAAACCCAATAGATCCTTAAATACTTCAACTATCAGCAAATTACAACTTGTGGAGAACACTGCTGCAAGGATTTTAACCAAAACTAGAAAATGTGATAATTACCTATGTTTTTATTCCCAAAAAACAAAAACAGCTTTGGTCTCTGTAGCTAATTTTCCTGTTCATGGAAACTGTACAAGAGGTGAATTTTTATATAACCTTTGAAACGTCATCAGTGCTTATAGTTATGCATAAGGTGAGTGCTGTCTGTTGAGTATGGATGTAGCTGAAACTATTTCAGTGTGTTTTCAGTTCATGGAATTGAATATCAGTGTTTTGATCGCTGAAAAGAGTCTTTTTGTGGCATGTGTTTGTACTAAAAGGCAATAACTATACATTTTGTTTTAGTGGTATTGTTATGAGGAAGACACATTAACATTAGTAATACACAGTTAACTCTAGTATTACACTATGCTAACTCTAGCTGGAATTAGGGTTTTCTCCTCCCTCAAATATGGTCACCTCTGGCTCAAAAAACAAAATTAATATGGCGACAGCAAAAGTGCCAAAATCGAGGCCTCAAAACAGGAGTCCACAACCCAAAAGAGGAAAACCCAGCTCATGTTTTTCTTTCTTTCTTAATTTCCTGCTAAAAATAGAACAAATCATCAAAGTTTTTACCGTTGTTGTTACAGCTGCGGTGCTGTTAATGCTACTCAGAGCAGATCCTGGCCTTCAGCTTACAGAAAGCATTATGTAATTGTCTTCATCACTAATTAAGACCCTTCAAGTAAAATGTCAAGGACGCTTCCTTTGATTCTTTTGTGTGTGTGTGTGTGTGTGTGGGGGGGGGGGTGCGCTCCTCACAGTCACTGCATTAGTGACATGAAGCATGTAAGTCACATGGTGTCACCTTGAGAGGCGTGTGGTTACGCTGTGATCGATCAGCACTCAAGTTAATTTCCCTCAGCCCTCGAACTGTGACACAGTAGAGACAATATGGTGTTTCCTGGTTCACGTTACCAGAAAGTCAAAAATATCTTTTGTGTTAAGGAGCTTATACACATTTTTAGATTTTAATTCATTTGAAACTGGTTTCATTCTTCATTCTGGTTAAGCTTTGCGGGATTTTCCGTTTGGTTTCTCTTTGGGTTTGACCTCTTCCTCTCTGGCAGCAGTAACAATGCAGCGTGAAATGCGCTCCGGAACACATTTGAACCTTCAGAGGCGCTTGTCACCTCAAGTCCCGTAAATTTCACATCAGTGTACTGTGTTTGCTGCTCCCTGTCAGCAGCATATTAACATCTGGTATTTCTTTGGCAGAGAGCAGCCCATGCTTTCAAATATTAAAATATATATCCACAGCCAGCAGCCTGCTGGTATTGCCTGATATGCTGTGACATGCAGGAAGCCACCACAGAGAGGGAAAATCATCAACATGCTGGTTTATGATAATGTGACTGCAGCGTCAGACGAGATGTCAGTCAATGCTACTCAAAATGCAAACGGGACATAAAAACTTAAGAATGTTAGCTTGCAGCTTGCTGTTAACATGCTGTGTGTGTAAAAATGTAACAGCTTCATTAGGGATCATTTGGGGAATATTGTGCGCTTTTCATTCTTCATTTTTTGCTCATTTTGGCTGTGTTCATGCATATTGCATAAACTTTAGCAAGATTGTGTATTTTTGTTTAATCTTGGAATTTCCAGCTCAGCTCCTACAATAAGTCTAAAATACACTCAGTAAACAAATTTGTCACATTCATACACATTTTTTTTATCTCACAGCCACCAAAGCATAAAAATCATGCATTGAAATTTGTAATTTTTATTATTTTCTACCTGATGATTTGTACCATATTTGGTGTAATTCACCAAAAAAACCCCATAATGGCATCATGACAAAAACTTTCCATTTCAAAGGTTAAAATGGTGAAAATTTATGAATATTTGAAATTTATAAGTAGGATTGATGTAGCATGATGTAAAATAACTCAATTAAAGTAAAAAATCATATTAATGTATAATATTTCTTGTAGCCTGATTTTTAAAAAGCATTTTGTGCGCTGAGTGACATGAGTGTGAGTATTTGACACTGCACAAAAAGAGTAAATTAAAAATACAAAAAGTTGCTGCTAATCATTGACATATTCTAGGCTGTGATAGGAAAAAAAATCAACTTAGCATGTAGTATATTGAAAGTAATTCATTTTTATGTTTTTTTTTTCATCTAAAAACATAGTGACATCATGACAAATTTAAAGGGTTACAATTGAAAATTTGATATTCATGATAAAGACTGATGTTGGTTAAAAATGAACTCAATGAAGATAGAAAATAATGAGAATTTATCATTTTTAAAGCTTGATTTTGAAAAGCACTTTTGTGCGCAGAGTGATACAAGTGTGTGTACTATTAAAGCGAGCCCTATTGAAGGCAGTTTTTGAGTGATTTCTCCATTTTCTTCTAAATGTACTTTGCAATTATTGCACTTCTAATAATAATAAAACTAGATATGCATGATGGATTGCTTATCTGGAGCAGGTTTAAAGTCTGAGTGCCTGGAAGGTAGGAAAGACATTTAAATTACAACATTACTGCAGCTTTAAAAAAAAAAAAAAAAAAAAAAAAAGCTCAGCTCTAATGTAATGTCAGCTGTTATTGCTCTTTATGCCGAGATAAACCAACCAGCTGCTGACTGGAGCCTTGTCTTTAACAAAGAGGTATCAGTGGTACCCACTTTACTCTGAGAAATCACATAAAAAATTCTTTAAGCATTTTTCCTGTTAAATAATCCTCATAGAGGTTGTTTTCTGAATATGAATAGAATTAACTTAAAAAAAATGCAACTATATGTTTTTTTTCAACCTAATCGCCAGAATAATGTTGGCATTGTACACTATTGCAAACTATGGATATGAGACATTTTTATATGGACACTTTGTGTTTCAGCAAAGCTGTGGTTAACGTGTGGTTATGTTTTTTCTGTTTTCTGCTTGCGTTTTTTAGGGCTATTATTAAGGGCTATCATGCCTTTTTTTATGGGGGTGGTGGGGATGAGACACAGCAAAGGGTCACAGGTCAGATTTTAACAAAACACATGTCAAGCAGATATGTTTGACATGTTTCACACATGTTTTTGTTTATGAGCCATAAAAAGCTTTTTTATTTGATATTTGATATTTTTTATTTTATTTTATATCCTATCTTATCTAACCACAGTATTTTTGAAATGTAAAGTTTGAATGATCTGCTAAATAATAACGCACAAATATCTAAGGTTTGCAGAAATGTAAAATGCCAGCATTTTTTTCTTATGAGAGCTGATGTAAAGAACTTTTTTTTACTCCAAAGTTGACTATTTGGAGCTTCTTTAAGTGTAATTTCTAAAGTATAATTAATATGTGCCCTGGATAATCATGCATGATCAAAAAAAAAGTTTTTAATATAAATTTTAGATCCTGATTATTGTCCAAAAAACACGGAAATACTTAATGAAAAAAAAAGAGAAAATGCATTCAAACCTAAAATCCTTAACCTCCTAAAATCTCTCTTGCATGTGTGTGTGGCATGTGTGTGTGGCATGTGTGTGTGTGTGTGTTGGATGTGTGTGTGCTCACCTTCAGCCAGCGCCTCCCTGACCTTGTCGGCGTCAGCAGACAGGTAGAGGTTGGTGTGCCAGGCCTTCAGGTAGCCAATAGGGCTGCTTCCTCCCGTCATACAAAACCTCTCAATGAACAAGTCTGAGGACCAGAACAACAAACACAAACAATGTTTTTAGATTTAGATTTATGTCTCAGCGTTCACTATCAACATCCAGTGCATTTTGCAGCATTTCACAGCCAAAAAAACAGAACAGAGAAATAAAATCCTCCCTGTTTCAGCGGGGAGCTGCAGCTCTGAGTTTGTCCTGGAGTCACGGAGGGTGAAGTGGAGAGTGGGTGGGAGTTAGGGACAGGGTGAGAGGATACACAGGATAACACTTAAAAGGTGGTGAGAGTCCGGGGGGGGGGGAGAAGAGGGGAGAGGCTGTGAGAGCGAGTGCTGCTTGGGTGTCTGGTTGCATTTTGGCTGAAGCGGGATCCTAATTCGCTGCTTATGTACTGAGCCAAAGAGCAGCGGAGAGCCGGTATGTGGAGGCCGAGAGGAGACTGATATTGGGTAATAAGATCCATGATTACAGAGCTGTACCCTCTTAAAGGGTGCAGGAGCAAAGTAATAGACTAATATCAGGATGGAGATTTGATCAAATGTAGGGCCATGATAGAGGAGAAAAGGTGGGTGACACCTGAGATGGATGGAGGAATGGTAAAAGAGAAAGTTAGCGAGGGTGGAGATTGATGTGCTGAATATAGAATGAGATTCGGCAAGGTTAAGGCATTTATTAGAAGCTGCACTGCGCAAGAAACTTGTCTTTGATATTGCATTTCCATAAAGATGGACTCATGAGAAACATGTTTATCCCCTTGAAACATGAAATTGGTTTGATTTCTTTCAAAAACATGACAAGGAGGCAATGAAAGACTTAAAAGAATGACCAAAGAATTAGCAAGAAATCTAGTAAAAAATAACAAGAAAATTAACCAATCAAAAACAGAAATAATAATAAAAGAAACAAAACAGGACATGACTTGAAAAGGTGCTAAAATAAAAATACAAATCACAAATTGGTGCAATTTCTTTCAGAAACATGTGAAGAAAAGGGCAATTAGCAATATAGTAAGAACTGCTCCAAAAATTGCAAAAACAACAAAAAAACTCTTTTAAAAAGGTAGGGGAAAATATTTTGGAGGAAAAGCCATATTTATTTTTAAGGACATATTTAAAATTATGTTACATTTACATACATCTTTTAAGCACTTTTCCTAGGTCATATCCTTGTTTTTTGTTATGATTATTATTATTTTTAATTATAAGTCATTTTCTTGTGCTTTTTACTTTCCTTGATAATATTTGGATCAGTTGTATTTTGTTGCTAATTGCCTTCTTCCAGTGTTTTTTTTTAAAGAAATCAAGCCTATTTGTGCATGTTTCAAAGGGTTAACTGACAGATATACTAAAGTGAAGTGTGGTCTTATATTATACACTCTATATTTGCTATATTTAGTGTTGAGCATGCTGCTTTGGTTGCAGCTATCGGTTACTGCAACAACTACAGCAAAGCTACCTTAAGCAAAATATAGCTGTTTAACTAATAATGTACCCACTGTAAATTACCTGTTCAGCTGAGTACCTCTTGGCAAGAAAAACATAGTGAACAAACTTAAACATCAATCTGATTGTGTTTGTTGCAGCAGTTGACAGTTTAGAGCAGCTAAAGAATTACATAATTTTAAACAATAATAACATTAAAAACAATAATATTGAAAACGATGATATTAAATGTAAAATGTGGCTTATAGGACTTATTATATATTATTCTTAATTCTTCAAATTTTTAAAAAATTATATACATGACTCATATTTGAAACCTTTTTTACTCATCTCCTGCAGTACTTCAAAGTACCCCTAGGGGTACCTGTATCCCCACTTCAGAAATACTGCTGAGGTTACAGAGAGAGTGAGTTGTTCAAACTGCAATGTAAAAATGCAGTTTGAACAACTTGACAAATATGTTAATATAAGAAATTTAAAAAAATATATATGTAATCCAAAAAAGTCACATGCCAGCATAAAACACCAGTCAATTAAGTTTGATGCAATAAGTGGCCACTTGTTCACAGGTCACGCATAAACCAAGCTTAACCCTTTGAGACCTGAGCAAAATGACTTCTTTCAAACATATGGGATAAGTGCAATTTGCGAAAAAAAGAAGGAAAGAAAAAGAAAACTGACCCCCAAAAGAAAAAGAAAAAAAAAAAAAAGTCTTAAAAATATTGTAAAAAAAGTTACCTGGAAAAAGTGCTTAAAATTCTGATAACTCATAGTTACATGGTTTTGAATTTTAATTATGGTAATTGCCTTTAAATTTAGTTTTTTTCTTTGTGTTTTTTCTCTTTTTGCCCTGGACATTTTCCTCTAGCTTTAAAAATGGATATAAAAGATGGATATGATATGACTCACAGATCGTCTGAAGGCAGATGAAGATGGAGACTAAAGAAACAGAAACTGAGTTCAAAGAACCGACCGTCCTCTGCAGATTCTCTCAACCGTTTATTTAACTTTGTAGTTGGGCCCTGGTGAGTCTGCCCCCCCCCCCTGCACCTCGCAGCACCTCATCACTTCAAACCTCCCAAGTGTCCCCTGCCTTTAAGACGGGCGCCGGAGCGTGGGAGTCACTTGATGGAAAATATCCTAACCATTGATGTCTTTGTATCTTTTTATTTTCTCCTTGCAAAAATGTTTTCATATCATCTATCTTTGTATGAATTATTTGCTTGTTCAGATGATCTGAAACATGCTAATAGGAAGCGGGAAATCGGCGGGAGTGCAGACACACAGCTTCATTGTGCAGTTTAACACATTTCACTTGTGTGTGTCAGAGTGGGCTGTTATGCAAACTGCATGCATATATGAGGTCGTGTACTGGCTTCAAATTAGATTTCCAAAGAGAACGTTATCACATGAGATCTCAATTTGCTGCACACAGAGCTTATTACAGGACCTGCCAGTCATCTTGGCCCCCTGGGTCCTTCATGTTATACATGCCAAATAGATGGATGAAATTGCTGGCAGGCACCTATATGCTTGTCACTCACAGCCATTCGCTAACTGTATAGTCATCCCCCATCATAGGGAGGGAAGGAGGGAATCTTTATACCTCACCTTGCACCTGTTAAAAATAGCAAGTGTAAGCAGATGATGAGGGATGAGTAGTGGTGCGTTCATGTTCAAATACGAAAAGCAAAGGAGCAGGTAAATGATTTTATGCTTCTAAGCCAGGGATAGCCTTGGCTGGAGGCTTAATGTTTTCGGGATGTCTATCCATTTATCCATCCCATTCTCATGTATGCAATATGTCAAAAATACAGAGAGGGAATTTCTTCAGTTTTGGCACAAACATCAATTTTGACTCAACAATGTCCTGATTATCCTTTTAGTGGTCATGAGTCAAACGTCAAGGTCATTGAGACATTGTCTGTCTCATTATTGGGAATGTGATATCTTAAGAACCCCTTGAGGGATTGTTTTCAAATTTGGCACAAACGTTCACTTAGATTTACCGATAAACTGATCAGATTTTAGTGGTAATAAGTCAGTCACTGTGATTTTGCATCAGTCTCATCCTTGTGAATGGGATTTCCCACAAACAACAATGAACTGAATAGATTTTCGGTGGCAAAATACCAAGGTCATTGTGACACTGTCTGTCCCATTCCTTTGAATGCAATACCTTAAGTAAGCCTTGAGGGCTTTTTATTCCCTCAAATTTCACTGCTAAACTGATTAGATTTTTGTTGTCAAAGGTCAAGGTCACTGTGACCTTGTGTCAGTCTCATTTTTTAATTTTATTTTTTATGACCCTGTCACCAGTGGAGGCTGATTGCTGACAAAGGAACTGCAGGAATCATGATCAGCAAACCCTCATTTCTGTGACATCAGAGACGCCATGTTTTCATACAGTTCTGTAGGAAAGGTCAGAGGTCAGGGGACTGTGTGACTGCATCAGGCCCTTCATGCTGAGAGCCACCAGAGAGATCTAACATGAGCATCTGAGAGGCGGCACGTTGCTTTGCGGGCTCTGCTCAGACCTGTTTTTATTTGAGGCCTCTCAGATTATTTTTACATCCCAAAGGACATAATCTTGAACTTTTGAGGACATGAAAACATTTGAGGAGCCGAGCAGGAAGTGGTCTGTGAGGAAGATGTCAGATATCCCTGGGAAGGATCCAGTCAGTCAGCTGTTCACACACTTTGATGTTTATCGCTCAGCTGAGTTTGTGTCATCAGTATCCTTTATCGTTACGCTGCCTCTTGACATTTTGTAGTCCTCTGTGTCGTGCCAGCAGCAGCCATGAGAGAGGCATCATGTTTTTAGGCTTCCCATACATACATCTGTACATATGTCCATCCCATTCTTGTGAACACAATGTCTTAAGAACACCTTGAGGGAATTTCTTATACATTTGGCACAAACACTCAACAATTAATTTATTGGATTTTGGTGGTAATGGATTAAAGGTCAGGGTCACTGTGACCTCTTCTTTCTTGCTCTCGTAAACACAATAACTCAAGAAAAGCTTACGAGAATTTTTTTCAATAAAAAATACTTGTAAGTCCAAACATCCACTTGGACTCAAGGATGAACTGATGAGATTTTGGTTGCCAAAGGTCAAGGTTACTGTGACCTTACATCTGTTGCATTCTCATGGAAGTTATATCTCAAAAATGCCTTGAGGGAGTTTCCTCAAAATTGGCACAAACGTCCACGTGGACGCAAGGATTAACTGATTAGATTTTGGTGGTCACAAATTAAAGGTCAAGGTCATTGTGACATCTATCTCATTTTTTCACGAACGTTTACTTAGATTCACCGATAAACTAATACAATTTTTGTGGTCAAAGGCCAACTCAATTTTGTTTATAAAGGCCATTACCACACATCACAATTTGCCTCAAAGGGCTTCACATATGAAACCTCTCTGTCCTCAGACCCTCACATCGACTAAGGTAAAAATCACCCTCAAAAAAACCCTATAACAAGGGGAAAAAACAATTGAAAACCTTTTCCAGGACAGACAGACAGACAGACATGCAGTACATGTTGTAAAAAAAATTACAGTCGATGACAAAAAATGTATGAGAGAGAGAGAGAGAGAGAGAGAGAGAGAGAGAGAGAGAGAGAGAGAGAGAGAGAGAGAGAGAGAGAGAGAGAGAGAGAGAGAGAGAGAGAGAGAGAGAGAGAGAGAGAGAGAGAGAGAGAGAGAGAGAGAGAGAGAGAGAGAGAGAGAGAGAGAGAGAGAGAGAGAGAGAGATGCACAGCATCAATAACATAACATGTAACAATAGCAATTAACATAGAAACTAGTCAACTGTAATTTATAATAGCATGTAATAATACATGCAAATATTGTAGTTTTTTGTAAGTGGCGATTAACACTCGTATATTGTATGTTATACTGTATATTAATAGTGGAGGCATGACTAATAATATGGCAGAGGAAGCTGGCATCAAGGGGGATCACGGCATCAGTGTGACCCTCAAAACACAAAATGTTTTTGTCTCAAAATCAAGAATCCGTTCATGCAAATCATAGAATAAAATGCTGAACTGATGACTTTTCATATTCAGAAGTCAACTTCACTTTGACATCATGTCACACAAAAGCACTTTTCTGGCCAATACTTAATGTCTAAACTCTGGAACAGAAGGGACATTTGGTCACATACTGAACTGGTAACACTGATCCTGGGAAACTGCTGATTGTATAGATCCACTGTGCTGCGGAAGATGTGTGAAGCACCCATGTTTTCACAAACACGGGTGTAAACTGTAAGTGGAACTTCAGTGGTTCACAGAAGCATCAGGTGGTAATTCAAGGTTTTTATGTTTTCTCTTCTGGATAAATTATTTACATTATTTATGCTCTATGTCAGTTTGACGTGGAGAGTGAGATAATAATCTTATCAAACTGAATTGCCAGAGTCCATGTGGGTGCTTGAAACCTCATATCTTCCTGAGCTATCAATGGGCTACACCATGACAGGAAACTATTTCAAGCCTATTTTTTTGCCTGACACATTGTATCATATGATAATGCCACAGAGGGTCGCCATAGTCGTAAATTTTCAGTTTCTGCATAGCAGGTCTTTAAACTAGTGTGTTAATGCCACTACTGTCTAATTCTGGAGGAGATGCCAGCTATAAAGCACCTGTTTTCTCAACTTAAAGCCACATCTTTATAATTAGTTCTGTCTGTGAGACTTACTGTGATGGTTGATGGTGTTGATGAGTCGGATTCCTACGTGGGCATGGTTGTATGTCACCAAAACAATGTCAAACAGTTCTTCACTTTGGGGGTACAGGTCCCGCAGACGTGCATTTACCGTCTCCAGAGCCTGTCAGGATACGGCAATTGTCAGCTGAGATGTCCAGGCCAGCACAAAAGTCAAATGTTCAATCTGCTAATCAAACTCTGTATTTGCAACCCAATCGCTAGAATAAATGTTGCTATTGTGCGTTTCTGCTGACCTCAGATACATCACATTTGCGCCTTATTATGTGGCTTATATGCTGAAACTTTGCTTTTTTTACATTTCAACAATGCTGGTAAGACAGGTTTCGGCACAAAAATGACTTGGTTATGGTGAGGAGAAATTCATGTTTTGGCTTAAATACCTGCATTTGATGGTACAGTCCCCACTTGAAACACAGCAATGGCTCTTTATAGACAACCGCTTTTTGCAGCACTTTTTCGGCTGGAAATGCAGCTATATCTAGGTGGAAAACATCTGCTTTTCACGGAACTTTCCCAGCTGGAAACACATAGATTTCTCCAAAAAAAACATTCACTTTTTGTGGCACTATCCTGGCAGGAAATGCATTGATGTCTCAGGAAAAACACCTGCTTTTTGTAGCACTGTCCTAATGTATACGGACAAACAATAGCTTTTCGTAGCACCATTTTCGCAAGAAATGCAGAAATATCTCTGTAAAAACAACAACATTTTTTTTGGTACTATCTTGGCAGGAAATGCAATCAGATCTTTGTAAAAACAATCAATTTTTTGTGGCACTATATGTGCAGGAAATGCAGCAATGCCTCAGGGAAAAAGAACAATTTTTTGTGTCACTATCCTGGCAGGAAACGCATCTATATCTAAGGAAAAACAACCACTCATGGTGGCACCATTTTGGCAAGAAACACAACAACATCTAAGTGAAAGCAATCACTTTTTGTTGCAATACACTGGTGGGAAAAGCAGCCATGTCCCATTAAAAACTTTTCCTGGCAATGTACCGCTGTGTCTTTTTAAGTCTTTTTATAGCAGTAAATGGAGCCATGTCTCAGTAAGAAAAATCATTTTTCGTGGCACTATTTCAGCAGGACGCACAGTGATATCTCTGAAAAAACCAACTACATTTCAAGGCATTTCCCTCGTGGAGACACCGTGATGACTCACTAAAAACAACCAGTTTTTGTTGTTTGTCAGTCTTATAATGTGGTCTGTAGCTCGGCAGACATCTCGCCGGGGTGACATGACGTCCAACATCCTCTCCACTCCGGTAATTTAAATGTTAATATGATACGTATGAAACATACAAATAAAGCATATCTGTAGTTTGCAGAAATACACAATATCAACATTTTCCTCTAACGCCTGGGCTGGTATTTGTCATGTGAGTGTGAGCTTGTTTGACTTCAACCTTGACGAAGGGGAAAGCCGGTCCGGGGGCGAAGGGCTCGTTCTCATGCTCGATTTGGTACCTCAGGTACTCTTCCACCCCTTTCTGCTCAAACACCTTCTGCTCCCGTTCAGTCCGAAATAAAACCCGAGAGGAAACTGCAATGGTCACTGCGTTCTCCGGCTTTGGCTGCAGAAAGGAAGATATGAGACAAAAAAACTGTTATGACAAAGATAAATAGGAGAAAAAAAGCGATGATGATGAAAACACAGAGAGGAGAGTTGAAAGGTTTCGGAGGAACGGATGAGCCCGTGGGGCAAAACTGACCCTCAAACTAAACCGTTCTAATAATACATTTCACTTTTACAACTGCATGCTAATGGGTGTCGCGGTTATTTCTTTTACAAGAAGCGCTGGCTCATTAAAACTTTATTTGCATGCAGTTCAAAGAATTGTTAGAGCTCTTCACATCACAATACATGCCGGGCTACATGCACAAAACATGTGATACATTTCGGCTATTTTGGCACCTTTAATCTGTTGCAATGCTGTGACATTACAACAAGCTGCAAATGGAGATCTATCATAAGAATGGTGCCATTTCTAATCATGGGACAACAAAACCAGCAAGAACGCAGCTGCATACAACCACCTGAGTAACATCAGTTTGTTCTTTTATTCAGAGGAACTGTACAAAAATAATTGAGGTAAAAGGGGGGCTTAACCACATGTTGTAAAGTTTTAAAAGACCCTTCTCCATGTTCTTCATATTTTCTTTGGACCCTCATATAGACTTAGAAAAACACTGCAAAACTCTAAATATCTTAAAATATCAAATTGACATATTAAACCTCTTTCAACAATGAATAAATAAGAGGAAAAGCATAAAAAATTGAGGCTGATATACCCTAATTTAATTGTTAATATTGTAATAAAAACCTGCTTTCAAAAATGTGTGTAAGAAATTAACAAGATGATTAGAGAAGCTTGAGGCTGGCTCCAAAATAGTCAATCCAATGGACACCAATATTAACCCTTAGGGACTGTTTGGTGCTTTTTAAGCACTTTTCATTCTTTTTTATATATATATATATATATATATATATATATATATGTATATATATATATATATATATATATATATATAGATTGTGTGTTTGTTTTTGTATTTGTTTAATCTTGGAATTTCTAGCTCAAAGTTGTTACATTCATACAGTTAACTGCAAAAAAAAATGCGCCATTGAAACCCATTCAAACTGCAAATTTTCCACAGCCATCAAAGCATAAAAACATGCACTGTATTATTTCAGGGTGTTATTCTGGGATTTTGCCTTGCAATTTGTAATTTTTACTATTTTCCAATCAATTTATTTATTTATTTATTTATTTATTTTTTTTACCATATTTGGCATATGGTATACATGCTATTTCCACTAGGTGCACTGTCACAGTAAATGTTGCTGCAAATACTGGCCATTTTCCAAGCTGTGATAATGATAATTAAAAAAAAAAAAAGATTATCTTATTAGCATTTAATGTATTGAAAATAATCTTTTTTTTTTTTAATCTAAAAACCCTCAACCCCTTAAATGCCCGGCCTGACTGGCTGATGTTGGTTAAAAATAAGTCAATGAAAGTAAAAAATATTGTGTAATATTTTTTAAAGCTTGATTTTGAAAAGCGCATTTTGTTCACAGACTAACACAAGTGTGTGTAATATTAAAGCAGGCCCTGAAGGTTATTTATACAGTACAAAGTTTTTGCCCCAAGGTTTTACAAAATTACTATTTAAAGTCTGAGCTGCTTATTTTGCAGCTAGCTAGTAAGTACCAAACACCCTGTGCCCTCAGTGAATCCTATCACTGTTAAGCTCATAATGTTCAGAGTTTGGTGAGAAAGTGTCAGGAGGCTGTTGACTCAGCTCTGTGGTCATTTTGGAAACTAAGTTGTGTTGTACATTTACATTATATTGCATGAAACTGAACAGAGATTCTCATATTTATGTCAAATCGTCAGTGAGTCACCAAATAAAAATGTAATGCAGTGTGTGTGTGTGTGTGTGTGTATGTGTATGTGTGTATGTGTGTGTGTGTGTGTGTGTGTGTGTGTGTGTGTGTGTGTGTGTGTGTGTGTGTGTGTGTTGTGGACTCCAGTGAACAGTGCTAGATGGCAGAGTGGCCTCATGTTGCTTAATGTGTGTTTACGCTCGGGTGCTAGTGTTTAAAAGGGGACGGTAGAATTCTTATGAGGGCAGCTGGCATTAGTGCCCACAGCAGGCAGATGAACTCAGACGCTGCCTGGTTGGTGGGAGAAGAGCAGGGAGGGGGCCTCTGGAGCCATAATGTGCTTGTGAAAGTTTGTGTGTGTAATGTACCAGGACACACAACTGCGCTTAAATGTGTGCAAGTATCTTCTGCTCAGCTCTAAATCCTGCATGTTGCCTATAATGGTAAAATCAGTTTAATAAGAGATAATATCAGCAATTTTTATTGCAGAGTAGCTCAGTGTTATTAGTACAAACATTTGTATTGGCAATGAATAATGCATGCCCCTGAGTCAATATGTGTCTACATCCGGTGTGTGTTTGCATTGAGGCAGGAAGCCGTGTAACAACACACACATGCATGTTTGTGTCCACGCCCCGATGGCTGTGAGCTGATAAATAGGCCACAGGCTGACGGGGCCACTGATTCACTGTGCCTCTATTTAGCCTTACAGCAGCACAACAGCACTGCCTGCTGACATGTCACCTACTTACCTGTTGACACACACACACACACAGACACATGCACGCACAAACATGCACGCACACATCACTTTGTCAGGAATAATCTTGACCCACAGTGAATTTGATCAGATGATAACACTATTTCTGTAGCTGTGAGTCCACTGAGCTGAATTGTGATGAATGTTTGCACGTGTATAAATACATGCAAACTGTGCATACAGTATAAATGTCGTCTTATGCCATATTCTTGTGCATTTGTTAGGTATATATTTTGTATGTTTTTAGTGGTCACTTAGACTCAATGAATTTGCCCATAGAGCAATATGTTTATGAAACACAGCGTTTCACACAGTAGGAATACACAACAATTTTCCACAGTTTCTGTATCCAAACGCAGGTCTTTGTAAAGTTTGTAGCACACACTGATGAGATGGGGTGGGGGAGTGGGAGTGGGGGTGGGGTGTAAAAATAATTCTCATGCGCAAAAATACACAAATGTGGAGCTTTGCCAGCTTTGCTCATTTAAAATGAACACTGCGGGTTTCCATCCAAATGTAGAGTAAATTTAACCAAATTTTTAGGGAACTGGCAGAAGACATTGCAAATAATGCACTTTTCCATCCATTAAACGTACAGATGTTTCAGAAAATTCCACATTCCAAACCCAGAAATTTCCAATTTTTTTTCATTTCTGCACGCATTTAAAAAAAACTAAAAACTCATTCCACCATTTAAATTCATTGCACAAAATTACAAAAAATCCAGTTTATATTTCCTTACACAAAAAGAAGCCCTCATTTGTTTTTCCTTACATAAAAAACCTAAAAAAAATCCCAGTGTATATTTCATTTTTTTTTTTAAATCTAATTTATTTTTCCTTACCCCCTACCCTAAAATTAAGAAATCCACAGTTAACAATTAAAAAAATATTTTTAAAAAGGTTGGAAGAATTTTTAGAAATTTCTCTTTTTTTTAACATGATGTGTCAGCTAATATTAAACTTGAATAAAATCACAGGAGCATGAGCATACAGATCACAAAGCCTCATACGTAGCTCTCTGTGTGTCTGTCTGGTGATTAGAACACAGCATGCTGGCTCATCAGCTCACTGACTGTCCGGCACAATGTGAATCAACATGACGGCACACGTGACGATGCGGCGGCTCAAGTTGTTTGGTTAGTGGAGTGGGTGCGTCTGTGATCATGCGGGCACATCGACAGCTGAGGTGAAAAGGAGGTGAAAAGGCAGTGGTGATGGTCATACGGTAGCCATGGACACAACCTTTGACCTCACATGACGATGGGACATACTTACGAAGAACACGCCTCCCTCCACCTTCCGGGCTCGTCTCCCTGACACCTTAGCAGAACGACAGTTTGTTTTTATTCAGAGGAAATTCACGAGCTTCACTGACAATCCATCCAATAGACAAATCCACCCAAAATACTTTTTTTTTTCGCAGTAAATCAAGTTTTAACACATGAAGAGAAACAGTTTCACAGAGCTATGTGTGACACAATGTGTTGTGGAAAAACAGGGGTCTTTACGAGCGCTGCCGGGAAACAGCTTTGCACATGTACGACTGCTTCTGGCGCACCTTCTCCATTCGAGTCAGTTTACTCTATGAATAACATGTCACACAGTCTGGAAGTGATCCCAGAGGCCAGTTCTTTGCTGTGACTCGATACCGGCAGTGTTAACAGCCTGCCCTCTCTCAGTGGGCCTCTACTCCCACTGGGAATGCATCAATCACACGGCTCCTGTATGCAGGAACCAGCAGTAACCATGATCACCTCATATTGATTTGTATGGTGGCAGAGAATATAATTAACTCTGCCAGGACTGCAAACATAACAACCATGTGTTTATTTTTTGTTGCATTAACTATTACGGCATGATTTATTGTCCCATAAAGCTCAAAAAAAGGAAATAGTTTTTGAGCCCTCTCCCCCCTCTTCCACACCTTACATATTAATCCTGTCAGAGCTCTGCCTGATCAGCAGGACTGGTGTTCACGCATAACCCAGATCCATGAGTCATCTGTAATTTATCGTTACATATCTAAGGCGCTGACACATCCCTTCCGTCCACCGGAGAATTAAAAAGAGCAGGAGTGATAAAGGGACTTCCAGACAATAGACAGAGACCGAACAGAGAGGAAGCAGTGGGAGAAATAGAGGAGTGAAAGGGTGGGAAGAGAGTGGTGGTGGTGGTATTGGGGGGGGAGCAGTAGGGGGGCTGATATTTATAGATATGTAAAAGGCCAGTGATG
Source organism: Plectropomus leopardus (assembly GCF_026936395.1). Classification (NCBI taxonomy): domain Eukaryota; kingdom Metazoa; phylum Chordata; class Actinopteri; order Perciformes; family Serranidae; genus Plectropomus; species Plectropomus leopardus. The sequence goes on from NC_142192.1 coordinate 5,099,889, forward strand.
ATGCAGTCTAGTCAGGCCTTGGCAGATATGGTAACACACAAGTGTGACTGACCACTCCAATAACAGCCGTAATAATGTACTGGTTTGTCTGAAATCAGGCCAGTATCACAATATCACATAGACCGTGAGCCGTGATGTACACTAGGTTAAACAGTATAACAATATAATAGCTCATAATAACAATATAACAATATCAGTATCTTTATCTATATACAGTGTATATATACAAGGACTTCTGTCTTTGTCTCAGTATACAAGCACCAGGAGAGAACTGATTTATTGATTCCTCCAGGGCAGGTGGAATTATGCCCTCATTCATTAGTTGCAATAACACTATATTATTCATATAGTCTATGATATGGACCGCATCACAATCATTAATACAATAACTTCGGGGTAGAAAACCAATGCAATAGGTATAAATAATCAAACGGCACTGAGCAAACTCATTGATTAGTTTTAAGCCACCTCAAAAAATCTGTCGGTTTAAGCATACACAATATTTAGAATAATTTCAGCACTTTACCTTGCTGTGACACAGCCCTTAACAACGGCAATTTGAAGATGTTTTGTCAAAAACACCAGACACCGCTGAGAAAAAGTCTTCTTACTCTACTGAACAGCAGAGCTGCTGCTCTAACGCTGCCTCAATCAGCTGTTGTGGAAGGTAAAAAAAAATTCAAACATAGTCAACACCTTTGGTGATTGTTTTTTTTTTTTTTCTTTTTAGGTGACTAAAGTATGTTTTGCTTTGGGCCCTGTCCAGGTTGGGTAGTTTATGTTTATTTTATATAAAATACTACCTTTTCAAGTTGTATGTCTCTCACCTAAGCCAAAATGAAAAACACTAGTCCCTCCTTTGTGCTTACATTTTTTTAATGCCTGGCCAGTTTTGCAGCACCTCTTTCTCCTCATAAATAACAAACAGTCCCAAACCACAGAGGGAGGCCAGTATGGCGACCAGGAACACTCGCAGAACGCAGAGTCCAGTTTAAGTCAGAAGTGACGGAAAAGCTCAACTTCCAATCGCATTATCTGGCCGTGTTAGTCCGATTTCCAACACATTGATTTAACTTTTTCTAACATCATGTAAACATACTGAGTGTCCACCAGAAGGCTACAAGAAAATATATGTGTACTGAGGAAGAGTAAAAGAGGGTACTCTCACAAAAAAGGCCAGAGAATTGACTTTTTGACACACATTTTTCATCTAGCAAGAGATAACTGCGCCATTTCCATGTGGACACAGTATAAAAGCTTAGAAAGCGTCATTTTGATTTGTCAAAATTATGTCATTGCAGTCTTTCTCCTGCTCAGTTATTACTGTAATATGACAATTTAATTTCTACTTGCAGTCATTTGATTAAAAGCCTGATAATCTGCATGCTCGATACTAAATAATCTGAGGCTGAGATGGATCGCTGCTGTCCATTAGTATCATGTATTTATTCCATTGATGTAAAGCAGTAATATTTGGAGTTAAGCAGTATCGCTGCTGTGTACAGAATGTTTTACAGTCTGAAAATAAACCACTGTGGCCGCACTAATCCGCACAGGGCAGAGATTACTCAGCTTTTAGCCACTTTTAGCTCTAGTACCTGGTTCCCACCATTATTTCGCTCACTCTTTGTTGTTTTTCTGTTATTTGTTTAATCTACTTTTCTCAGTTGTTTCGCGTGTTATAATTCTATGAATATAACTGCGATAACTCTGCTCAGCACCTTGTGCACTGATTCCCTGGAAGAGCTGCTGTGTCCTGAACAGTATGTTTTAGTCCTGCAATGCAATTAACACTAAACCCTGCTACTGCATGTCTGCTCCTCTTTGTCAGCTCAAACATGCGTTCAAGGGACATTTCATCCCAAAATCAAAAATCCGTATTTTTCCTGGTACCTGTAGTGCTAGTTTTGGTGTGAGTTGCCAAGTGTTGGGGGTATCAGCCATAGAGGTGTCTGCCCTCTCTCTAATATAATGTGATTAGATGGCAGTCGGCTTGTGGTGCTAAAAGTGCCCAAAAAAATACATTTGAAAAACTCAACAGCAGTGTCTCTTTCCAGAAATCATGACCTGGTCACTCAACATAATCCAAAGACCTTGTTGTGAGCACTTTCATGCAGGAACTATTTTCTCTCTATTTAACTACACCTGCCAACTGTATCACTGCACAGAAGGAAGTGCATCTACACGCGGCCGAGAAGCTCTTGACGGCATGAGATGCAAACATTAATGGCGTTCTTGTCAGCTGAGGCTTAACTCTTTGAGACCTGAGCAATTTAGCTTGTTTTCTTTCAAAAACATGGTAGGAGAAACAAAAGAAATGATCGTCAAAATAGCAAGAAATTAATAAAAAATACAAGAAAATTTTCTGAAAATCAGAAATAAAAAATAAAAGCAAAAAAGATCTAACAAATAAAAAGGGCAAACAAGACTTGGGAAAGTGCTTAAAATATATCCTATCTCTGCAACATATTTTTAAATTTGTAATCATGTTAATTATGAATTATAATCATAAATATATTTTTTACCCAGCTTTTTTTCCCTTGACATTTCCCTTGGCTTTTTTAAAACACATTTTCTAAATCTAGTAATTTCTTGCAATTTGTGGAAATTTTTTTATCCAGTTGCTCATTGCCTTTTTTTCCTGTACTTTTAAAGGAAATTTCCCCACTTTATGCAGGGGTCAAACATTAAAATACTTTTGAAAGGCATCTGAAAAGCAGTGCAAGAAAAGTGATGTCGCTTCAGGTTTCAAAGAGTTAACATTAGTTAGCTCAGTGTTGCTAAGTGAGATAGCGGATGCATGCGTCCTTCTGTGCAATGGTAAAAATGTTTCAATTTCCTATATTCCAATACTTGAAATTGTGTAATGGCTGATACAGAGTACCAATGAAGTAACAATACATGAAAAACAAACAAAAGAAAAGACTGCTGTTTATCAAACTAACCATGTATGGATGTGATTTTTTTTTGGCATGGCTCAGGTCAAACCTTTAAAAAAACATAAATGAAATGAAAAAGAAATTCAAAAATTGCTGAAAATTTCACCAACTGCTAATGTTACACTATTTCCCAGAAACCAGTTATTTTTTTGCTGCTCTAAGGCCACATTGAGATGAAAATAGACCCACTAAAATGGGAAAAGTCTTCCCTTTGCATTTAAATGTTTTTTTTGCATTCATATGACAAAAATGGTGTGTACACGTATCCATAAAAACAACTGAAAAAGCTGTAGTATGCATGCCAGGCCAGTAGTTGGCGGTGTAACTTTGTAAAGACACACCATAGAAGAACGCCACAAGCATGCATGAAGTGCGTCCGTGACTTCACCGTTCTCACAGGATCCGCGCATTGCCAGGTGACACGGCGTCAGAAGGGGTTGCGTTTTAAAAGATTACACTCTTGAACACACTATTAAAGTTTGGGTTTTCAGGCCTCGCAGTGTAGTGTGAACAAAAGGCCAAACTGCAATAAAAGTTTTTCATGCAAAAACTGTTGCCATGTAAATGGCCCTAAAACAGTAGCTGCCACAGTGCACCTTGCTGCGTAGGCTACTCATGCAGAGCGCCGAAGAAGAATTGATTTCTGGAAAACCTGCTGTTTTTATCCTGCTGTGAATTCTACTTTAGAGTGCATAAATTACGTGCTTTCAGATTGGTGCATAGACTTGGTGCAGTATTGGAGGTCTCCAACTGGTCTACTGGTATCTGTATCAGAACAATGCTTCCATCTAGTTCCATTATACTGGAGAAAAGGCAGACATCTCTACAGCTGGTTTCCCTTTCACTTTGTTCAACAGCTCAAAACAAAACTTAGACTGATAAACAGCTCTAATGGTTTGAGGAGAAATATGTACTTTTGATTTGGGGCTGTCCCTTTAACCTTTTGCAAAGTCATCATTCTCTGATGACTCTTAGAAGCAAAAATGCTCTAAAGGCAGAACTAAGGAACTAAGGACAAAAAAATATGACCTGGACAAAAACAATGTGTGAAAACAATAATTCAATAATGTTTTAAATATATGGTTTGAAAAAAATGAACCAAAAGTTAGCGATAGTAATTTGCGGAAATTAAACAAATAATAAAAAAATAGAAAGAAAAAAGGAAAAGAGTGAGAGAAAAAGAAAGAAAGAGAAAGAAAAAGTGAGAGAGGAAATGTGAGAGACAGAGAAAGAAAGAAGACAAAAGTAAAAGACAAAAAAAATGACGTGGAAAAAATAATAATTGTCTTCTTGATGTAAAATATTCTAAACATGTGATTGAGATAATTATAAATTTTGTTTTTTTGGACATTGTTCCCTAGCTTTTAAAAAAATAATTTTCTAAATTCAGTCATTTCTAAACACAGCATGTAAAATTGCTCCAGGTTTCACAGGGTTTAAGTACTGATCCAGATCTACAGTGCACTGCTGTAGCGTACATTTACATGTGAATATTTCGGTTAATTCTTACTTGTTTTATAATTGTGCTCTCAGTTTTTCTACTCTTATTTTGAAATGCAGTCTATGCCATATATATGTTTTATGAGGAATACTGTAAGAAGGTGGACAAAATCAGATGTAACTGAGCCTTTAGACCAGAGTCCATCGGTGCCTGGTGCGTCTGCCATTAAGATTCCACTCATGATTTGGAAGACGGCTGTAATCGTAGTTTGATGCCGCGCTCTGTGACCTCACACTCTTAACCTTATCTAACCCTTGGCCCCTCCGTGTACGAGGTAAAGTTTGAGCTGCACGTGGGTGATGTAAGCACCTGACTCAAAAGTTTATGTGGGTTGAAAATGCAACAGGAGACGAAAAGAGAAGACGAGTAAAGGGGATCTTCGACATACATTCATTGTCCGGTAAAGACGCCTTTGCTCACAAATTATCTAAAAAAAAAATCAAGAGAAAAGATGTGAGTGCAGACTCACCGGTTTGGGCTTGGTGGTGAGACCCAGGTGGTCCTGATCAAACTCTTCTTTCTCGTCCCATGGTCCTCTGCTGTCCCCGTTGGACGAAGAGGCGACTTTGAGCTCCTTGACCTGTCCGCTCATCACCTGCACAGGGTCCAGACTCATCTTCACCATAAAGAACCCCCTCCACCTCCTCCGTGTGCTCCCACAGGCGCCCCGCGACCTATCCCAACCCTCTGATAAAGATACAACTCTCTCCTACAAATTAAAAGTGTCCCTCTACAGTCTGCTGCATTTAATGAAACTGTCCTACATTAATAATGACTCACTGCAGTTGTTTTCTGGGCTTGTGAAGCAGCCAAAGTGTGACGGGAAAAAGTCTTCTGCTCACTTGTCTGTCTCCTTTGCCCCCTACCCTCAAGAGGATTATTGCTCACTGCGTCCAATTCCAGAGGACATGAAAGACGTTAGCTGCTCCACTCATTCACAGCCATTCTGATCAACACACACTGTCACACACATACACACAGTCTATCCTTTGTGAGTGTGGTGCAGGCTGTGCAGCGGTCCATCTGCTGCTATCTGCTCAGAGTCTCTTTCTCTTTCCCCACTCAGTGACCCTCCTCCCCTCCCCTCTGTCCCTCTCTGTCCCTCCCTTTCTGTCCCATTCAATCACTCCCTAAGCTCCCCTGCTTGGCTACCCCCCCCCGCGCAGTCTTCCCGCTGACCAATCACAGGCCTGCTTCCTTATTCAGCCACGCTCCGCCCCTCACCCTCTGCTGTCCCTTGTTGACGGTGCAATTTGCCCAAGAGGCTCATGGGACGTCCAGGCACACACACTAAGTCCAAGCAAAAAATAGCCAATAGCGTGATGAGCCATTTAATCTGGAGGCCAGTCTGAATTGGGTTTTTTTTGTTGTTGTTTTTTTAATTAGTGAGATGGGCTGACAGAATTTTGCACATAAAACAAAAGCAAATCAGGTGATAAAGAAATTTTAAAAAACCTCAAATGGAAGTTTTTGATAAAGAATTTAAACTCTTTATATGGTTTTTATTGACTTTATTTGCAATATAACACCCTACACTTCCTTTAATAATCACTCTATTCTGAACATGGAAGATTTAACCCTTTCTAACCTAAGAAAATAGCCTGAATACGGGAAGAAAGCAATGAGCTATGTTCTTTCTTTCTGGTTATGAATTATTTAAAAAGAAAACTACAAGTCTAACGTCTCCTTCCGTTATATGGAAAGAAAGAATGACTCAATAATATAATAAATATAAGATGTTACTTTAAAAAAAAAAAAAAACAAAGAACCCCCCCTTAAAACAAGAAAATGACCTGTAAAAAGTGCTCAAAAATATAGTAAAACTAACATCATTTTAAATGCAAAATTCTGATCATTGTAAATATAGTTTTTCCCAGCTTTTTTCTTTTCTCCCTAAACATTTTTTCCTGTCTTTTACATTTTTTTCAAAATCCACTTATTTCTACCAAGTTGTTCATTGCATTTTCCCCATGTTTTTATTTTTATTATTATTTTTTTTTAAAAATCGCACAGATGAGCTCAGAATTCAAAGGTTTAAATACTTGTGAAAGGTGTCTGGAAGCAGCAAAAGAAATGTGATGTCATTGATTCTGAAAATGCATCACATGATGTACATCCTATAACTGTAATTTTCCAAAAATTAAAAAGGTACTTAAAAAAAACGTATCATGATGGAGAAAAACATACTTGAAAATACAACTTTTATGGCAATGTTGTAGAAAATCTACAGGGTATTTCAGGCTGCAACGATTCTAAAAACAGTCAGGGAAATCCTGGTGGGACTGTTAACCCTTTTAATCTGAGCAAATTGACTAGACTTCTTTCAAAAACACGGGAAGAAGGCAATTAGCAACAAAAGAAGAAATAACTCTTTTAAAGAAGTTAATATCCTGAAAAAAGGTACTTAGAAATTATACTTTTTCCCGAGCTTTGATATTTTTTTCCTAGATATTTTCCCATAGATTTAAAAAAAAATAATCTCTAAATCTGTTAATTTCTTCCAATTTGTGGAACATTTCTCACCAGGATGCTTATTGCCTTTTTGTCCGTGTTTTTGGAAGAAATCTCACCAATTTCCTCTGGGTTCAGAGGTTTAAATACTTTTGAAAGGCGTCTAAAAGCAGCACAGGAAAAAGGGATGTCGCTTTGGGTTTCAAACGGTTAAACACATGTTAGTTGAAAGATAGTGGGCTGAGAGAGGGGGAGTGAGTCAGAGAGGGGTTGATCAGAGGATGGGGGGCTGAATTAGCCTAAAGCTAGCAGATAATGGATGTAACCTCCATTTAAAACCAAGGTTGCACAGCGAGTTGAACATTAGTGTTCTTACTCATGCACGCTGACTGCAGCACAGAACCAGAGCTCCCAGCAGCCACGTGTCTGTGGTTTGTTACCATGTTTCATACAAAGGTGACATGACAAGTTCACTGATCTTTTAATCACAATGATATTGATACTTTTGTCCCTTTATGGTCAAAGATACCCTCACTTTCTAATAACTGCTGACTGAATTTTGGCTTCACTTCAGTGCAAACCAGCACGGTGATTCATTTCTAAATTGCACTCATCATTTCTGGAGCACAGTTTGGACTCTGCCAGGACTCAGGGCTGAAAACGAATTCTGGTGAAGCGTCTGACTTCAACAAAACACATTTTTTTTCAATAACCCTTTTATTTATTGTATTACTAGAAGATTTTTTTTTCCACTAATAGTAGTTCTACTAATGATAACCATAATAGTAGTGAAATTGCATTATAGCACACAGTCGTTTAGTAGCAGTATTCAGTCCTTTTGAAATGCTTTATACGATACTTTTAGCCATGCTAACTCTAGTCGGGTTTCCATTACAGATTCACGATAAAACTCAATTGCGTTATTGCGTTTAGAGTTATGTTGTGCGCTTTCTCCTCTGGCGATAACGTGAGTGATAATGGAAAGGCGAGCCCCTTATACATGGGAGCGGCCACATATGAGGGAATTCTGGGAGGTGATACTCCACAATTTCACAGAGGAATTGTGAATTCAAAACTTCCTGATAATCTGCTCAACTTTTGAAGACTTATGTGCAATAACACCTCTTGTAGCTCCTCCGTGGTTTCCATTACTTGTATTTTATATTCACAATTTTAATTTGCAAAATTTTAGGGTGAATGGAAACCCGCCTAATGTTTTTCTGACTGTCACTTTGGTGCAGACTGAAAATGCTGTCAAATTTGGTCCAGACGAGGGCTGACAGATTATCGCCCTGACCAATTTTCGGGGCAGATATTTGGCTAGAAAGTTTCTGTTTGAATCAAACATTTGCTAAAGGCATTTAAACAAAGCTTTGTGTTTGAGTTTGCTATATTCCAAATTCTAAACTTTGAACTGTAAATTATTGGTGACCTGTCTCATTAAGCACTAATAATCAGTATTGATATTGGCCTTAAGAAACCAATATCAGTTGACCAGTAGTTCAGATTATGAGCCTCCAGGCACAGACTTTGTGGTTTTGCCTCTTTATTGCTGTTTTTTTGCATCTCTTTGTAGTCGTTATGCTTCAGTTAGTGTTTTTTGTGTCTCCTTTGGAGTCATGTTGTGTTTTTGGGGGGGTTGTTTTGTGTCTCTTTGCAGTTCTCTTACACGTCCTTGTGATCCTTTTAAGGTTTTTCCTGGTTGGTCATTTTTACAGTAATACAGGTGATATTTTGCAGATGAAGGCCAGGAGGGCCCCATACACTTTGGGTCCCTGTGGGCCTGTGCCCAACAGGGCCGTTCAATAATCCATCCATCCATCGGCCCAAACATTCCTGGAGCGATGAGGAGGAAATGTGAAATGATTAGACTGTGGAATCGTTTCATTTATATGTCGGATAAAAGGATCAATAAGACAGTTTTTCTTTGGTATAAAGTGCAGAATTCTTCATTTGGCTGCAGACCTCCATGCTGTCTTTGGAGATGCTGAAGTACATTTATAGAAATAATTTACCACGCAGTGTGAGAACAATAAGAGAGACTTCACTCACTGCATTTGAAGAAAAGTAGTTCAATGACATCTTGTTAAAACCCAAATTAAGGATGTGTATTCAAATCAAGCATAATTATCTAACTGAATTTTATGTGAAAGCAAACTCAAGAAGTCAAAGATCTTTAGTTGCTCAGTTAAGAACAGGAATCCTTCTTTTGTCTCTTGGAAGTTGGCAGATTTAAAAACATCCCGAAGGAAAGCAGACTTTGTGAATTTTGTGATTTAGGAGAAGTCTAGAATGAATCTCATTTTCTTTTATATTGTCCCTTCTGTGATGATTTAAGAGCACCTGTGATGAATAAAATGTATTTTGGAGAACAGATGATGAAATGGTTGATTACTTTTAATGTTTATAAGTTGGCCACTTTTGTGGCTAAAGCCTGGAAGAGACGTCAAGATGGTTTGTTTCATTTGTATACAAGTATTATTGTTATTTGCTTTAATAATGATCTCTTATAAACCTGTTTGGGCTGGGCAAATTGTTTATGCATGACACAATAATAAAATTAAATCAATCACACAATCAATTCATGGTGTGATGAGAATAATGCCGGCTGACTTTTGTGATCCTCTGACCCAGGACCGTAACTTACAGCGGCGACAAGGGGCACGCTCCCCTGCCCCTTTTCAGAGGGCAGTATGGACACCTTCAATTTTAAATTCCAAAAACTAACATTATATTCAAAAGGTCCCTCATAAAAGCATTGTTCTGGCAGAAAGCATACCCTGATCTTGTCTGAGTTGTCTGTTTTATTAGTTTGATTAATTTAGCACACATTAAAAATGACTTTTTTTTCATTTTGGTGATATGTTATGACATTTCAGTTTGTTCCATTCTTCCATGGTTATTGTAAAGCATTTTTTTTTAACCATGAAGGCAAAAGAGTAGAAGAGGTCACATACAGGTGCTCTTTGGATACTTCAGGTATACTGCATTTCATTGTGTGAAAGGCTCCTTGCATGATTGAAGTGGATTCTCAAATAAAAGAAAAATATATAGAGTGTAAAATACAAGTCTCACTTAAAAATAATCCAAGGCACACTGTAGGATTTCTGGAAAGAAATTAAAATGTTAAAATTATATTACAAAATTATTGTAAGTTTTCAAGCATTTCCAGGCCATTTCCTTGTTTTTTTTCTTTTTTAAAAAAAATCATTATTTTATTTTATTTTATTTTAATTGTCCGTAACCGCTTGTCCTCTCAAGGGTCATGGGGGCACTGGAGCCTATCCCAGCTGTCACTGGGCAAGAGGGGAGGTACACCCTGGACAGGTTGCCAGACTATTGCAGGGCTATGTAATGTAATGTTATGTTATTTTATTATATTTATTATTTTATTTTTGCCAGACTATCACAGAGCTATACTCATTTTATTTCATTTTATTTTATTGCTCAGGTTTCAAACGGTTAAAAAGATTTTTTTAAAGGAGACTTGCTTTAGATTTTTTTTATTATTATTTTTTTTTAATCAAGAATCCACTTCACCAATGCAAGGAGAGCCCTTAATAAGATGAAATAAGCACTTTTTAACTGTGTTTTGAAAGGTGCTACACAAATAAATGTTGTTATTATTATCATTATTGTTATTATTTAATATAGAAGTAATGCAATGCAAGTTTATATGGCACCATTCAGTGCAGTAGGGCTACATTAATAGCATTAGCAGTGATAGTACTGGTAACAGTAGAACAGTACCAGTAGTAGTGTGAGTTTTTTTCTGTCCCCTGCTCATTCATCACTTGTCCACTTGGGGACAGTTGGACATTCAGAACGTTTGCTGGGTCAGTGTGATGCTGACTCAGTCTGGCAACAGAAGTTGTTTTGTATTTGAATGCCAAAATCTCTCTTTTCTATGTAGGCTTTGTCTTTTCTCTAGTGTCTCGGCTGTCTTTCATCGGACACAAGACTATTGTAAGGCAGGGGGCTCAGTGACTTGATGATACAGTTGTCTGAGCTTACAGCGCCATGCCGTGGCCACTCTGTAAGCTGCACTTTTCCAGCATGACCTCTATTGCTGCAGTGTGATTCACTGTGTGTGCTGCTGGCCTCTGAGTGTGTATCTGTGCTGTTTCCACTGAGCTGAAGCCTGAGCCAGCCCAGCTCAGAATAGGCTTCTATTGATCCCTGATGGATGGCTGGAGAAGCGGAAACAATAGTGGAGCCAACACTATTCAAACAGCTGAATGAACCCAAACTTAGGAAGTGAAGCACAATTATGATAACCTTTGTGTCTTCATTTATATAGTTGGTTTTCTTTTAGTGCACATTGTAATCTTTTTTTTTTTTTTAGTGCACATTGTAATCTTTTACACCAGTAAAAGAGGTTATCTCAAATGAGTGTTCAAATTGAGCAGTATTGTCCTTTAATTTATTTGACAAAAAAGTGTTTGCGTCTGCGGCTCTCATGGGGCAGTAAATATCCATATTGATTCATCAGTAGGAGCATAATCTTCATGAGTCACTTCATTGTGCCCAATTATTCCTCCATTGCTGATACCAGAGAGAAAATTAATTTCCGCAGTCATTAAATTTCCCTGCGAGTCAGCACTCTCTCTCTCTCTCTGTGTGTGTGTGTGTGTGTGTGTGTGTGTGTGTGTAAACATGTGTAGTAATACCAGCGTAAGAGTGTGTTTATGTATCCGTCTTCTTGCCTTGTGGCCTCAGTTCAGTTACCATGAGAACAGCATAAGTGGTGACATCACTGCAGCAGTGTGACATCATTGCTTGGCAGTGACTCATACTCTTGGCTCACTGTTGTGTGTGTGTGTGTGTGTGTGTGTGTGTCTGTCTGTCTGTCTGTCTGTGTGTGAATGTGTGAAGATGCGATCGGAGGAAACGTACGTTCCAATGCAAGACAACAACAACAACAAATCTGGACATCCATGTGTTTTATTCTATGTAACAAAAATAATTACATTGCTTTGTTCTAGGAGCCTAACAATATTGAAAAGAAAAAAGAAAAAAAAACTCAGACGGGACAAAAAGACGTTTACATGAACATCATAGAGAAATGTTGAAGAATAGAATTCTATTGCCAACCGAGCACAAATGATCCCCCTTTCAAAATAAAAGTAGGTTCATATTCAGCTCACACAGCTTTCTGAGAACTGCTGATCATATGTGATCAAAACAGCATCGCTTTACCTGATACAGCCGATCATATTTCAGTTTCCTCGCGCGAAACAATCCCCGTCTTTGGCACAAAATTTTAAGAGCAAATATTGAAATTTTAGACCGCATCAAAACAAAACAAAACTTATTTGTAATCTCAGAGAGTAAAAGACAAAGTGGCTCTCTGGCTCTTAATCGATGCTTAATTAGGATGGACAGAATCTAATCAGCGGAGGAGCGCACAGATCAACACGTTGTGGAGCCACTTTGTTAGCCAATCTTCTAATCAAACTGTTTTACTGTTCAATGTAAAATAGGATGATTAATCGAGCCTGTGACGATAACAGAGTCAAAAACAGGAGAGAACAGAGCACGCGAAGCTGTACAGACGACTGTTTGTACACAGCAAACAATTTGAAAGACCTTTGTTCCGGTTCTCAACCTTGATCTTGTGTTTTTCTCAAAATAGGTGTCAAAAATATGCCAGTGGAGTGAGATAACCTCACTTGAACAAAAGCCCATATGTGATGACTTTGTTATGATTATATATGGCATCTTTCAAATTTCTCTTATGGCCAACACTCCCAACAGAAATGTTTTAGTACTTTAGAACTCTGTCTTTTTTAACATTAGTAAGACACTTTTTGTACTGTAATGCAGCTTTAAAGCTGCATTAATACTTTTTGTTCGTTGGTTTTGTCATTTAGGATCTGGATACTATTTTAATGTAAGGTGTGAAGAGGGTTCAAGACATCGAACACATCCAAAAGTTTTAGTAGTTTTTTTACTTTCACACACTGTTGTTTGCTTAATTAAACTTTCACATAAAAGACCTTTATTCTAAAAAATGAAACTTATTTTCTGAAAATGCTCAGTCTCTTTCATTTATGTTGATTAATACTTCAGAAAATTAACCCTTTGAAACCTGAAGCAACATCACTTTTCTTGTGCTGCTTTAAAACACCTTTCACAAGTATTTAAACATGAACTCTTAGCAATTGGTGTAATTTCTTTCAAAAACATGGAGAAAAGGGCCAGTGAGCAACTTGGTAAGAAATGTTTCACGGATTGCAAGAAATTGGTATATTTAGAAATTGACTTTTTAAAAGTTAAGAAAAACAATCTAATGAAAAAAGAAAAAATGACATTGACACATTGACAATGAACATTGTATTTATAATTACCATAGTTATATATTTGAAATTATGTCACAGAATTATTAAACATTTGAAGCCATATCCTTTTTTGTTTTTTAACTTGCCTTTTCTTTTCTTTTTTCCCATTAATTTTCTGGGAAATTCTTTTACATTTTACCAAATTCTTGCTAATTTCTAGGGGGAAAAAAGAAAAGAACTAGGAAAAAAATATTTCGAATGATCAAAATTAAATATTTTACTGTTATATTTAATAATTATGATACATTTTAAGGACTTTTTCAGGCCATTTCCTTGTTGTTTTTTTTTTAATTTGCTCTTTCTTCTTTTTTTCCCCCACTACTTTTTAGTTAATTTCTTGTACTTTTTTTACTAAATTCTTGCAAAGTTCTAGGGAAAAAATCCTAGGGAGAAAAATATTTATAATTATCATCATTATATATTTAAATTTATATTTTAGAATTATTATACATTTTAATCACTTTTTACAGGCCATTCCTGTGCTTGTTTGTTTGCATTTTTTCCTTTTTTTTCACAATTTAAAAAAATAATAATTTATTGTTCTTTTTACTAAATTCTTGCTAATTTGTAGTGTATGGGGTGGATCTGTGGAAAGTTTTTTTTAAAATAATTATCATAATTTTATAATTAAAGTTATATTACAGAATTATACATTTTAAGCACCTTTACCTGGCCATCTCCTTGTTTGTTTGTCCTTGTTTTTCCCTCATAATTTTTGGGGGTAATTTCCTGTACCTTTCCTAATTTCTTGCTAATTTCATGGGTCATTTCTTTTTTTATTGCTCATTGCCTTCGTCTTGTGTTTCTGAGCGAAATCATGCCAATTTTCTTGGGTTTCAAAGGATTAACTAGAAAAAAAAAGTTTGAAATTATCACACTTCACTCTCAGACATCTGTACTTTTGAGAAACACAGACTGTCACACTGAACAATCAGTGTGTTTACATTATATAACATTGTCAGTTTTGATCTCGAGGCATTACATAAGAAACAAAGCTGTACAGTAGATGAGTTGTGAAGAGATATTATACCTCCATCCACTGGGTGACACTGAGACACAGGACAGTCGTTTTTCTTATTTTGTATCAGTGGCACCGCTTTCTACACACCTGAGGCTTCCCCTGCTAATAAGTCCCATCATCTCTGTCATGTGGTGAAACATCTACGTGAGTATTACTTGTAGAACTGCAACAGTAGGCTACAGCAAACAAAACGACACGTCCCATTTCAGAGACAGTACAAACCGTTTATACCAGCGGACCACGAAAGCAAGTGTAGGTGAGGGTAATAATACTCAGTGCTTCGGTGTGAGGGTGTACACTCTTTACAAAGTTAAACTAGACTGAGGCATCTCTTGTTACACAAATGATACAAATACAAAACACGTGCGGACGCTCGCAAAAGTGTCCCGACATACAGCGCACACTGAGCTTTCACAAGCACTCGCACTTCTTACTCAGGCTCACCTTATCACTCTTACACACACACTCACACAATCACACACACACACACACACACACAGTAGCTGTGTCATCATATGAAATTAGGTCTAAGCTAGTGGTACATTTACATTTACATATTATATTTGTTTATATTCATAAATACGATTACAGTCGTATCATAATGTACATTTAGTTTTATCATTACATTAATCCCACACAGGAGGCCCGTGCTTTAGCTTTAGGGAGGGTGCATGTTCATTGGCTGGCTGAGAAGGAGGAGATGAATCCGATTGACTGACAGGAGGGGAGTCAAATGTTGCCGCAGTGCAGAGATGTCAAATATTTTTGACAGATCCACGGGAAAAAAACTGACCCGATGAGTCAGATTTAATAATAACACCTCATGTGATACAGTATAAAGTCTTTTTTTAAACTTGTGGGATTCCTCAGTGAGGTAACTCACCACAAAGTATCTAATAGCTTACTGACTTTTGTAAATGGTAACAGAGAAGCTATTTGCTGTAATGCAAAAAAAAGGGGCCTCTTTCCTTCATCTTTTTCTCTCAGAGTACATAGGTATAAACTGCACGGGCTTCCAGCCCTGTCGTCAGAAGGAAATTGTTCATGTTGTACATTTATGCAAACCACAGATACATTACTTTTTTATGTTTCATAAGTATCGTATCAATGTTGCGAAAGTCACACATTCCTAATTTCATGTCTATGAGCTGACTTGGTCATTGGGAGGTGGAGGATGGCATGGCATGTAGGGAAGATGCTGCCAAGTTGCAGACCACTGTTTGAAACCTACAACAAAACTGGCAGTTTTATAGCAAGAGACTGCCGCATTTTACGCAGCTTTTGTGCCACCGAAACAGTTTTTTAGCAAGACATTGCTGTATTTTAAGCCGAGACTGTGCCACCAAAACTGCATGTTTTTTTTTTTTTTTAGCAAAACAGCCTGTTGTTAGTGATGTATCACTGCATTTCAAGCTGTGATTTTTCCAACAAAACAGCCTGTTTTATAGCATGACAAGCAGTAATGGTGCCTCCAAAACAGCCTATTGTCTTAGTGAGACTGCTGCATATCAAACAGCAATTGTTGGACCAAGAGCAGCTGTTTTTTAGAGATGTAGGCAGGATCTCTAGAGGCGACCGTGCCTCCAAAATAGCTTGTTTTTAGCAAGTCATTGCAGCATTTTGAGCTGCAATTATGCTGGCAAAACAGACTTTTTCTAGTGAGACCGTTGCATTCCAAGCGGTGATTGTGCCACCAAAACAGACTGTTTTTTTAGCCAGATGTTGCTGCATTTTAAGTGGCAATTGTGCAACCAAAACAGCCTGTTTTTTTAGTGAGACACTGCCGCATTCAGAGCTGTGTTTGTCCCAACAAATCTGGTGTTTTAAAGCAATACACCACTGCATTTCCAGCTGCAATCATGCAACCAAAACTGTGTTTTTAAGCAAGACATTGTATTTCCACTGTGATTGTGACAACAAAACTGGGGATTTGAAGCCAAAACATAATTTTTTTGCCCGCTCTGCCTTTGTGCTAAGCTAACTGTCTCCTGGCAAATGAAAGTGGTCTCTCATCTAACTCTTCATAATTAACACGTAATTAGCGGATGAAGAAAGTGCAACAATCTATCTGTTGAGAAAATTTCTTGTGGATGACCACTTTGTTATTTTTAAGCTGATCCAGTGAAATACAAACATGATTATAAACTATAAGCTGGGAATCACTGACAGAATTACATTTTCCAGTCGTCAGCCATGATTCACATCCACAAATCGGTAACCACATGTAGACACACACCACCCAGGCTTCCTCGTCAACCTTTTGCTCTTTTTCAAATTGATTTTAGATCTGAGCTGAGTTCAGCAAAGTTCCTCTCCCTCCACCTATTATCAAAGCACTTCCTCTCTGACATTTAGGGAGGAAGACGACGAAAAGGGGATAGAGCAGGACTGTGAGGAGAGAAGAGAGATTTCAGCTTTTCATGTGAAACAACAATGAATCACAGAGGCAGGTGTGGCCTTTCTGAGAAATACTGTTTCTGTCATACAGCCTGCAATTACTGCCCTGATTATTCCCACTCCACACTCTTCCAGTGGCTCCTCCTGGAGCTCTAATTGCTGGTCTTAGAGAGGCCAGATCATGTTTAATATTATTCTTTATCTCTTTACTATTTTTGGTTCTGTTTAAATCACGCATGTGTCAGAGTGCTGACACTTTCCAGAGTTAGCTGCCTAATGGATCCCTCAGAGCCGATTTTCTTTTATTGGTGCGGCCACAAATCATACTTATTCAATGCACAAATAGCATCTGTAATAATGAAGAAATGCAATAACTCATTTAAATGTAGTTAAAGCCTCTGCTATAATTAAATCTGTTAATAAAATGATTACCAAAAATAGTGCTAGTGTTTTTCTTAATTAATTTTCTATGATCTATTACAGATAATGAACTTAACTAATGATTACTATTGATGAAAGAGAGAGTTATTTCATTGTAATTTAACCGTATTGGTGATCACTAAATATCTTAGACAGCTTAAATCTAAATCATTCAAAGCACTGAGAGAATATTTTTACTTTGGGTTTTATACATTTTTCCGACCAAGGTAAAAAAAAAAAAAAAAAAAAGGTCATGTTATTTCTACAGCGAGAGTTCAGTGTGTGCTGTTCTCGCTGTGCTCCCCTCGGTGTTTTGAAGTGGGCAGCTCTCTGAACGAGGTGATGTCTCTTATTTTTGTAGACCAGGAACAGACGAGCAATATTTGAATCAGAATATAGTGACAGCTGTGGGGGTTTTCTTGCATTGCTGGGTCACATCTGATCAAAATGCACCCACACAGTCCTGGTGAAGCAGGTTAGTGAAGAGTTTCGATGCCAAACTCTTAATAAATAGAAACTAAGGATGTTTTATTTGATTAGATTTTTTCAAAACTTTAACCTGCCCTGTAGAATTGACGCCCATAATGTTAATGTCACATGAGTTTGACAGTGCACAATGACCATATGTAAGGTTAGAAATAAAATTACTTCTGGTTTTACATGAAATGTATGTAGTTAAGTGATTTAACATTGCAATAAAACATTGACTTTTGGTGTAAGACAGGACTGACCTGTGATGTTGAAGCAGTTTTAATTCCAAAGTCGTCAAATGCAGCCATTTTTTGCAAAGCTTTTGGTGTAAGATTCTGAAGCCAAAAGCCACTTTTCGTGTCTGTATGATACACCACTGAATGTTATCAGCTGACAATGCAGCTAGACAGTACTGTTCACACTGTTATGATTCACCACCACATGACCAGATTGCACCTGCCGCGTACACATGTTACACCACTAGATGGCGTAAGGTTGAAATGCTGCTGGTGACAATGTAATAAAAGGTGCACGAAGGTCTTTATAGGGTGGGTGGGAGAGGTGGTGGATGGATCCAACAAACCCTGGACTTTCATGTAGGAGTCCAGTGTTTGCTTCCTATGTCAACGTGATGGTTTCTTTTGCTACACCTTGCCATGTGCCTCCTTCCCCTGATCCTAATCATCTGTGCCAGCATGTGCAACTGTTGACATCTCGGTGTTAGTTGCCATGTCCTTATGTTGCCTAAACACAACCACGTGCAGCATCATCCCACCATGTGCTTGTGCTGACATCATGGTCAGGGCATCCTGCAACATCAACAGCAGATGCAGAGGGATATCTAGAGCATAATATGTAGACGCGGAAGTCCACTGCAAAGCGGCAATATGGGACGCCTTGGGATGAGAATGTGTTGGTTCTCTTCTGTGATCACTACATCAGTTGCTCAGCATTTAAGTGTTGCTGGGATAGTTTACATTCAACTAAGTTTAAAGCCCGGTGTGTCTCATCAAGATGCTAAAAGTTGCCTGTGGCACGCAGAGGGGTGTGTCAAAGCATAGGTATTTGATGCCCTAGGAATGAGGCTGGCCTGTCTGTGTGCAATGGCAAGCATTACAGGAAACAGTTTAAGCATCAATTTGACTCTCTGATGAGGAGTGTAGTGTGCACCAAAATCAGTGACTAGCAGACGTATCCAAACAGGAAGTGTAGTGAGCATGTTTGATTTGTTGATGTTGTATGTTAGTTATCTTGCAGGGTAACTTGCAGTGGTTGACACAGCACTAGTGGTGGTGAAAAATACACTATCTGCAACAATGTTGTGTGTGTTCCTGTTTACAAAAACTGCACACTTGGCCATGTTTGCTGACAAAACTCTCATTATGCTCACTCTGCTTTCTGTGCTGACAAGTCCACTCTGTGCTGGAGGTTTCAAGTTTCTTTTCAGGTGTTGTGTCAAAGTCTGTTGCCCATACGTCTTTCCCATATTTGAGGATTATTTTTAGCATTAGTGATTTACTCTATCTTGACTGCTGTACATTTGAATTTCAGATTGCAGGAAAGTGCACAGAAATCACCCCTTACCACCTAACTTTGCAGATACTAGGCAGTACAGTCAAGGTCAGACATTTAAGGGGGCATAAAGTTAGAAAAAACACATTTTTGAGTGGAGGGGAACATTAAGATTTGAAGTTTTCAGGGGCTGAAAGCCACAGTGTGTAATATTTACAAATTGCTGATTCTGGTGTCCCCAAGTGTTGAAAATTAACACTGGGAGACAGCAGTGCACTGCACTAGAAACTACACACTGTCTGCCAATTTATGACATTTCATTAAAAAAATAGAAATTAAATAAAAAAATTCACACAGTGACTTTAATTCCAAAAAGCTGACGTCAACTTGATATTTTATGCTATTAATAATGTGGAGATTAATGTCAAATGTTTATTTCCTGTTGCCTCAGCACACTTAAACTACAGCTGACATTCAAATAAAGCTAAAATAATCACAGAGAGCCATAAAGAGAACACGGTCACTGCTGGAGAAAGGCCAGATTACATTATGTGGAAGGACGGGGCTTTATCCTAACCCAATAACATGTCCTTTGAATAAAACACATGTAATCATTTGGATAGGATATTGATTTTGTGAGCACGTGTGGAAGAGCATTAGGCGCAGCCACAAGTCACAGAGCAGCACATCAGTATGCGTCAGCATGCTGCTGGAGGCAGCCGTCTGAGACATTCATCACCTGTCTGCCTCGCACTCAGAGGGCACAGCGTGCGGACGCCACGCCAGAATCTGTCGGGAAATACTTTAAGTGCCATTCAGCTGTTGGTGGTTGTTGAGGAACAAACGGCACACGCGCAGAAACACACGCAGAGGGGGCAGCTGGATCTGAGCTCGTGGAGTGGGTTTTGCTCGGACAATGTTTGCGCACACTTTCTCACATACCCACACACATATGGGCACCATAACACACACTCACACACAGCTCACGCTATTGTTCATCTACATAATTCTTTCTCTATAGGCATAACATTTGCTTTGCCTCGTCGCTCTCGATGGACAAACAACAGGCGCATTGTTTTGTCTAATGCCATTCCTTTCCCTTCAGTGGCATCGATTCTCTCATTTAACTTTGAGAAATATGGCAAATAAGCATTTGTTGATGGTCATTGAAATCCATGTTAATTTACAAAATTTGCAACCTACTTTGCAAATTTAAATCAAAATTTTAAGATCTTGGGGTGACCTCTAGCTCACCTGGTAGAGTGTGCACCCCATGTGGCTAAGCTTCTGGAGCGGCCCCGGGTTCAGCCTGTGGCCCTTTGCTGCGTGTCACTCCCCCCTCTCTCTCCCACCTTTCCTGTCATTCTCAGACTGTCCTATCAATAAAGGGAAAATGCCCCAAAAAATTATCCTAAAAAAAAAAAAAAGTCTTAAAGAGTGGGCAAGCCTGAATACAAATTACAAATGAAAAATTGGGCAAATACGTGTTCTAAAAAGATAGCTGATCTTTGCACCTAAGTCACTTTGCAGTTTATTGCACTGCAGGGTGCTTCGGTCTGTGCAGGTGGAACTGCAGGAATTTCCTCTTTTCACAGATCATATTGGATGTTTAAAGACACCCAGATAGACTGAAGCACAAGTGAACTGCAGCAGAGAACTGCGCAGCAGGGCAGCCTGGGAGAAAAGAATGGCATCAATCAGGGGTCCACTGTGTTCCAAACATGGCTCACTGCCACAAAAAAAAGGAAAAAATCTTCCCTACCTCCTCCACCTCCTCCTTCTCCCCAAACTGCAGCCCTCCCTTTCTTCCCAAACCCTTCTCTTCTCTCATCCTCCTTCCTTCTCTTGTTTCAGTTCAACTCTTCCCCATCCCTCCGCTCCCTCCCTCCATTCCTCCACCCATCCCTCTCTCTACTTCTGCATGTCACACTGCAGCAGTAGGACGATGGAGGGGTCAGACTTAGCGGCCTCTTTAAACTCTTCCAGGGTGATCTCGTCGTTGTGGTCCTTGTCCATCTTGGAGAAGATCTTGTCCACGCGCTGCTGTGGGGTCAGCCCGTCCTCGTTCATACGCATCATGATCACAGTGCCGACCATCTTGTAGATGGCCTGCAGAGGGGACAAAAATGTTACATTTTCTCTTTAAACTCATAAATAACATATATGATTTCTCCTTTTCTAAGAGCCAGTAAAAATATCCAAATCTAATACCAAAATCAAACATTCTCAGGCGCAAACTCACAAACACTCACCTCAATGATCTCCAGCATCTCCATGCGCGTGATCTTTCCGTCCCCGTCCAGATCATACATGTTGAAGGCCCAGTTGAGTTTCTGCTCAAAGCTGCCCCTGGAGGTGATGGACAGGGCGCAGATGAACTCCCTGAAGTCGATAGTCCCGTCGCCGTTCTTGTCAAATGTCCGAAACGCGTGCTGGGCGAACTTTGAGGCATCACCATATGGGAAGAACTGGAGCATGAAAAAACAGAAAAAAAAGGTGGCAGTTACATTTGATGTTATGTTGACTCAAACGAGGGAAAATTGTGTGCCTCTCCACACCAGTCAAGCTCCACATTTGGGATGATAACAATTAATTGATGATCGATTAATTGGTCATTCATCATTTAATCGAATGCGTGAAGTTTAATTGATTAATCGATAGGCTCAGAAAAGCTGTCAAAGTATGAGCAATATGTTGCTGCGAGCTTTGACTGAAGATAAAACACATCTGGTATTGCTGGAAATAAGCAATGTTTTTTTTTTCAAGTAACGATTAATTGATTAATTGATCATTAATTTTACCAATTAATCAATTAATGAAAGTGCTTCCTATTTGCAACCCTATTCCACATACAGTTTGTATTAGGGCTGGGAGATATGGAAAAAAGTCTTATCACAATAATTTTTTATGATATTTTTTATGATATCTGTCGATATCAATATATATCACGATATAAATCAGATCACTGTTTCTGTCAAGCTTAAAGGTTCCCTTTGACTCCTAAGTGAGATATGAAGATGTCATAGTTCACTGACACAGTTTCATTTGACCATGGTGTGTTGGAGTATAATAAACATATGATTTATTATTATTTATTAAACTTTCCAGCATTATATGAAAATTAAAAGCTCCATCTTAAACGAACTTCAGGAAAATTTAAGCATATTATGCTGATAATAGGCCGACTTCTCCTGACTGCAGGACTCTGACTTCAACTTCTGTCAATCTTGTGTGAAACTTCTGTGCTATTAATCATTTTACTTGGGAATTAAAAATTTTTGAGTAGGCCTACTTCTCCTATAGCTGCCAACAGCCTGCCAACATTCCCTGTTAGAGAAAGGTTGAAAATAAGGTAATGTGCCTGTGGCCCCAGGCCTCCAAAACATTACATCTGCCCTTGGTAATAGTAACGAGAGTCCATCCAAAGAGTCCATCCAAAGTCTGACTAAACATAAAACTAACACAAAGTAGTCTGTCTAAAGAAGTCACTTTCCAACTCTGCAAATTTGGCTGTTTCAGACACCTTGGTGCTGTGAGGAGAAGCTGTGCTCTGTTTGTTTGTCTCACTGCGCTGCTGTCAGACCATCAGCTGGTTTGATCCGCGATGATGAAACGCTGTGGAGGCACATACGATCCGGTTGTCAAACACTCAGCTACATTCTCGAGTCAAAGTTGTTCACTGCATTTGGTTCGCCGCTGCGCTATTTTTATTATCATTGCTGTTCGTCTTGTCTGTCAAAACATGGCAGGAATGCATTCTACCGATGTTCTATCGACTATGTCTCATATTTCAATCAAGGAAAAGTTATTTCGCGAAATCTGATTTATTTTCCCTGTGTGATCCAGATGTAACTGTTTAATGACAGTGTAAACAGCACAAATCAAATCTTTTCTCAGATGATAGTCATCTAATTGTAGTTTTTCTTCTCTCCTGCGGTTTGACTGGATGCTGTCTCACTGGTTGGGAAAAAAGTTAATCTAGGGAATGAAGTATTGACCTGCTGGGAATGAATAGTGTTAAAGGTTTTATTGAAATCAATTATTTTGTGGCATACCTTTTAAATAACACACTTTTTAATCTTTGTGTTTGGGGGAAGATATTCAAGTCATAAGGCTCTAGTAGAAGTGAAGTCACGAGTCATTGGTGTCTAAGTCCAAGTCGAGTTGCATGTCGTCTTTGATTTTTTAAAGTTAAGTCTAAAGTTATCAAATTTGTGACCTCTCTGTTTTGTGGCGTCAGATCTCGAACAAACCGCAGCCCGCAAAGTTTGTTTAAAAGCTGTTGCAACTGAAGGTAGCAGCATGAAGAATTTATTTTAACATGTTATTTTTTTGCTGGGTTTTAGTCTACGTTCATATGATATCAGAAGGTCGTAGTTTCTGAGCTGGGAAGTAATTCTTACAACCGTTGTGTTCATGTTCTTTGAGGTTGTAAAATGGGAACAACATGAAAGCTACAAAGAAGATGGGTTACATTTAAGTGCTAAAAGCATTTAAACAAGAGGTTGACAGCTGTTTATTCATGACATTGAAAACTGAAGGAAACAGATAGGGGGAAGCCATGATTTCAAGGATACGTGAGTATTTTATTCATGAAAACATCTGCTTATTAAAAGCAGTTGGGGATATGAGGGGGGATGCTATCTTAAACAACTGATAATATTAACATGTAAATTCAAAAAAAAGGTTCCTACCAATGACCAAATATTGACTTTTGCCTGCCATGTTTATGCATTTTTGACATCAAGTCAGCAACTCAAGTTATAAAATAGTCCCAGAGTTCTTTTTTTCCGACATGAACGACTGTTCATGTGAATTTTTCCAGTGGGAAAGTCGTCATTCCGATTATCACATAAAATTAAAAATAGGCCTTGTTTTCGACATCTTCTTTCACCTGAAGTTATACACAGTCAGCACCGAGTCAACCCCAAGCTCTTCTTCCAGCAGTTTTTCAGGGCGTCATTATAGGGGCAGTTTTTGCAGTGGAGATGTGCACCAGTTGGCGAGACCGCTTAAAACTACCCCCGAGTTCCTGCAGTGGAAATGGGCCTACAGAAATGCTGCAGGGTGCTTTTGGTATCGATATCACATGCCCAGGAGTATGACAGAGCTTCAGCGTTTGACGACTTGGAGATCAGAACAAACTGTTTATAGTACTGTATCTTGGCTCTAATCCTCTGGTTCTGACAGTCAGGAGCCGATGTTGTTTCGTTGAATCTTGGAATTTCCAGCTCAGCTCCTACAATAAGTCTAAAATACAGTGTACACAAAACTGTTACATTTATACTGTTAGGTGCAAAAAATGCCCCATTGAAACCCAATATTTTTTTAGATTTTTTTGAATGATGATTGATGAATCATTCATTCATCATTATGAATGATTTTTGAAAAGTGCATATTGTGTGCAGAGAGTTATTAGTGTAAGTATTTCACACTGCATAAAAATAATAATGTGTAAAAATTGACATTGCTGCTATTTATTGACAAATCCTAGGCTGTGATCATAAAAAAAAAATACTTTGCTTGTAGTATATTTAAAAAATAATAAATTTTTCTTCTTTCCTTTTTTTTCCCTCTAGAAACATAGTGGCATCATGACAAAAACCTGGCCTTTAAAGGGTTTGACATTTTGAAAATCAATGAATATTTGATATTTATGATTAGGACTAATGTTGAGTAATAACTCAATTCAAAGGGTAATAACTCAACGAAAGTAGCAATTTTCATGCATCGTATTTTTTAGAGCTTGATTTTGAAGAGCACATTTTGAGCTCAGAGTGTGTAATATTAAAGCAAGCCCTAAGGGTTAAAAACACATTTTAGAGATAAACTTCTGCAACTGGAGACTTTACAAAGAGGAATTGAGCCTCTAATGCAGGTTAAACTTCAATCCATCCTTTTTCTGCCACTTATCTGTGGTATTTTTACTGCCTGATATGATGATACAAAATTAGTTTAGTTTCTCATTTCATTTTTCGACAGTGACAGATTGCCTGCTACAGCTGATGTATTTGTATGTGAATAAGAGGATAAATGAAACCGATTTTAAAAATATCTTTGACCCCTGTTCATCTGTGATAAATCAGTCAGCGTCTCTCTGGCTTTGTGTCATCTCGAAGCTCTAGAATGTTCTGAGGAAGTTTTGGGGCATTAACAGAAACTCTGGCAATATAAGAAGCTCCGCCTCCTCTCTGTGCCCCAAAACACAAGATCATTAGTCAGCCACAGTAACATAAGCTCTCTATGTAACAAGGCAGCAATGACTCATTTAAAAGGTAACTTTTTTTCATTTTATGTAACTATGGAAAAATAATGAGGACAATTTTCACTGCAGGCCCGAACGATAAAAAAAACACTGTGTGAAGACCCCAGCCCTTCTTATAATCAGCTGATGATTTCACCTCCTTTAGTGTCATTTCCTCTTTTCGTGCCTGTGCCTCCCCCTCACCTTAACATAGAGCTGCTGAAACTCCTCCAGGTTGAGGATGCCTGAGGGACAGTCTTTGAGGAAGCCTTTGTACCACTGCTTGAGCTCTGCCTCGTTGAATTCGGTGTTCTTGGTCAGGTCATCGAGGACCTCCGGAGCCAGCTTACTGTTGTGTTTCCCCATGATGCTTCACCTCTCTGGGAGGAGGGAGGGAGATAGAGAGAGAGCAACAGGGTTAACACACAGGTGAGGAGTTGCTAGACAAAGCGCAGCAGCAGCAGTAATGCTCCTGTTGTTGCAACAGCACGGGTCTCTGAGGACAGACGCATGAATTGTCTTCCAGTCCCTCGGGTTTATTCTCAATGTGGAAAACCTGCCTTGAGTGTTTGTGCAGCAGACACATGGATTATCTAACACGTTCTCAACACTCCCACCACCTCCGGACGATTCCAGATAAGAATCAACCACTTCACCTCAGTGTGCAATTATTTCCACTGAGGATTGTCCTCCTCCATGTGTTTAACCCTTTGAAACCTGGAGCGACATCACTCTTCTTGTGCTGCTTTCAGATGCCTTTCACAAGTATTTAACCTTTAAACTTCTGAGGAAATTGGTGTGATTTTTTTTTTTTTTTCAAAAACATGGAAAAAAAAGTTCCACAAATTGCAAGTTGATATTTTTTTAAAAGCTAGAAGAAAAAATGTCCAGGGAAAAAGAGTAAAGCTAGGGAAAAACTCTACACATTTATTACACATTTAAAATTATTTACAAAATTCTTAATTTAATAATTTATAATAAACATTTATAATTTTTACATTTATTAATATTAATATTACAATTTATTTATCATTAATGCCAAATTGAATGAACTGGTGGAGAAACACGATGAATAGAGATGCCTCCACACAGGTGCTCTGCGTGACAAAACCAAGTCATTAACATCCAGTCATGCACTGTGGCATGTATGAAAATGATTTGTCACCAGATCTCATTCAAACTGAACACCTAAGGGTGATTATGGAGTTGAAATATTTGGGTCTTTTCACACCAAGCGCCAGCAGTTCTTAAGAATAGATCTCATTTCAAGTTAAAAATCTGAGCATGTTTATTCCTATGAGCCTAACCACACTCGATGCAAAACTCAGGGGGATTTTGAATATGCTGGCATGGTGGATGTTTCCATACACATTGTAATAGTGGAGCAGGCAGGTCTTGAGTAGAAATTAGCATATAGCATACTGGGGATTCTGAAGGCTGCAACAATTTCTGTCAGTTTTTTTTTTTTTTTCTTTTTGAAGCAAACAATCTTGCAAATAATGACCCTGCAAGACTCCCAGTCTTTGCAAAATCTCATAGTCTGCAACTTATGACTCATTGTAGATGTGAGAGGGTGACACATTTAAATCTATTCAAAGTGTTTTCAGTCTTTTCAAAGTATTTTCAAAGTATTCTAATGCATGGTATGACTTGCTGCATAGATTATTTTAAAATGCACTGAAATGCACGACACTTTACATATCCGAGGTGGCACCAAGTCATTGTTTTACAAAGTCACATGTAAATTTCAAGTTTTTGCACTGAAGTCCCAAGTCAAGACAGGCAGATCCCGAGTCAAGTCCCAAGTCCTAAACTTTTTAGTTTCGAATTTCAAACGAGTAATAATGCGCTCTGAAACAAATGTAATGCTATTTAACAACAGAGTAAAAATTTATTAAATTTACAAAAATAATTCATGCTTTTTCATTCTATTGAAATTTGTACTTATTTATTTAAAAAAAAAAGTTTGTTGGCAGTTGTCAGTCTCCGGCGGTAATTTTTGACATTTTACATACTGTAGTTCATTTTATGTTGACTATTTACCTCATAGTTTTTGTAAACAAATGAAATAATCCTCGGGATCTTTTTTTTCCCAACTGTTGCTCAATAATGTAAAGACAGTTCTTCATGGTTCTTTCCTGCAATTTGATTGGATCCTCTCAGATTGGTTCAAAAGTCACTTTGCTGATTCAGCAAAGTGACTTTTGGCACACTTTTTAGATAAAACACCTTTTAAGTAATCTTTGGGCTTTGGGAGAGATATCAAGTATTTTCAAGTCAAAAGGCTCAAGTCCAAGTCATGAGTCCCTGGTGTTAAAGTGCTAGTCAAGTTGCAAGTCTTTTTTGATTTTATCAAGTCGATTCTGAAGTCATCAAATTTGTGACTCAAGTCCACACCACCAGTGAAGCGATATGATAAAGCATGCATAATTATAGATGCATCAACATGTTCTCCACTTTACTTAACACATACAGTGACAATTTATTACACTGCGCAGACCATATTTTATGAGTCCTTACTAGTATGCTATGTTATAACTGGTAAAAAGCATCCATGAGACACTTATAACTCATTTCAAATTACATCTATGTGCTATGACTGATGATAAAGTGCATCAAAAAAACATTATGTATATTTATGAGTGCATTCGTAAAGCATTATGAATGCATTATTGATGTGATCTTCATAGAAAGAAAACGACTTTGTAAAACTATCAAAAAAATCTGCATTAAACAAGTGGAACCATCTATTAAAATAATTTGATGAAACAGTCTCAGCAGTATACATAAAATACAGAACAAAGGTCACTTCTACAAAAGGCCTTCATATTTCTAGAATGTCTCTAATAATGAGTCTACCTTAATAATGACCTGGTGTGAGTAAAGCCCCAGACAGCATCACTGCTATTCTGCCATAAAATGGCCCATTACCCAGACTCCTCGCCGCACACTTGTCCACATGGCCGAGAAGCGTTGCAGTGTCCTCATGACGCCATCCCTGACTCATGGCCCCGTCTGATGGCTTTCGCACTTTGACACCAGGACGCGGCCGAGCCAAGCGGCCACAAATCCCTCTAAATTGCAGAGGGAGCGCAGGGCCGTTTCAGAGGCTGAAATATCATCCTGTCATGCTTTATGCCGAGTGAGTCATGTAGACGGAGGCAACTGAACCCCAAGTCACTGCAAAGTGCACAGATATTTTGGACTTTGTATTCCTGTGACAAGTGGGAGGCTCTGTAGGAGAGAGAAGAGCTTAGAGGGAGAGCCGTAAAGGATATCAATAGGAGACAGGATGTTCCAGCTGTAACTTGTTTTGAAAAGGTCACCTGTGATCAAGTTGAAACGAGGAAAAGGATGTTTCCTTTAGCCCTGTCTACACATGTACATATTTTCTTAAATGGCTATATTCATTTGTTTTGGCTTCTCATCAACATGCAAACTAAGTTTTAGGTCACTAAAATGCAGATTTTTTTGAAAGTGGCTTCTAAGGTGCATATCTTTCTTCACAGGTTACCTTATATCTGTGTGGATGATTAATACAAAGCATTTTGGGAAACAGTGAGGAAATCTTCTCATTTCCTGCATGCCCATTGTTGCTTTGTGTAATGAGCATACTGTACCATACCCATGGCTACTCGGGCTGGCGGATATTGCTTTGACCCTTTGAAACCCAAGCAAATTTGCTTGATTTCTTTCAAAAACATGGAAGGAAGGCGATGGGCAACTCAGGAAGAAATGTCCCCAAAATTTGCTTTTTTAAGTACAAGAAACATACTTAAAAATTTGCAAAAAAAAAAAAGTAAAAATAGAAATCAAAATGTATTGGGGGGTAAATGTCTTTGTCTTTGGTAAGTGTTTAGTCAAAACTATCCCTTTCAACATCAAATACATCAAGTTTATAGCAACTTTTTATAGTCAAGTGAAGTTTAGACTAAAAAATGACTAAATAACAAGAGCTCCCTGAGGTTTTACAAAATCAAAGTTCCTCCCATGCTGACACTTTCTTTCCTCTTTTTAATGAATTTTATCGGTGATCATTAAAATTAAATGGCGATACAGATAATCAGCAAAATGCCAGATATCGGCTCTAATAATCAGCCAGGCCTCAATCTATCGACCCCAACTATGGAGCATGTGCAGAACATGAAAAAGTACATCAAACCAAACCGCATTATCTAAGCGTGTTAGTACGACTTTGCGAAACTCAACTAATATGATTTCAGTTGGACTCACATGTTTACATGTATTTTAACCCCTTGAAACCTGATATTGGCTTGATTTCTTTAAAAAACACGGAAGGCAGGCAATGAGGGACTTAAAAAATGACCAAGAAAATAGTAAGAAATTAGTAAAAAGTTACAAGAAAATAACCTGAAATTAGCCAAACAAAAACTGAAAGAAAAGTAATAAAAACAAAACAGGACATGACCTGAAAAGGTGCTAAAATTAAATGAAAAAAAAAAAAAAAAATACAGTTGCAATCAGAAATATTTAACCCCCTCACCTCAAAAGACATTATAGTGATGTGGATGACAGATAATGAAAATAAATGACAAGAAACCTCATTAAACAACAAAAGATATGTACTGATACAGATTTGAGTTATTTTGACAACAGAAGTTGACTTAACTTTGAAGTTCAAATAAATAATGTAACTCTTTTAACACGTGCATGTGCAGTATAATTATAATTCAACCCCCGGTAAAATATTTCGGATTGCACCTGTATATATAAATAACTATTTCAGCTAATTTTTAAAGTAATTATCTTATCACCTTTTACAGTTTTTTGCAATTTGTGAGATATTTCATGCAAAGTTGATTATTACCCTTTTTCCCATGTTTTTGAGAGAGAGTTTTTGTCTCAAAGATTTAAATGCTTGGGAAAGACAGAAGAAAATAGATGACAATCCAGTTTTCAAAGGGTTGAAAGTCCAGTTTTAGCCAGACTAACACAATAATTCAGCTTTTCTAACATCATGTAAACAGACTGTCTGATAGTGGGTCAGAAGTGATAAAGAGGACGGATTACTTTTGTGAGTCTTTGCATTTTTATTGGAAAAGCCTGCACAGCGTACCTTTAAGAAAAGCAAAGACAGATTGCTGTCCAACAAGAAAATGAAAACAAAATGTTCCTATAAACTGAATGACAAATATAAAAGGTGCAACCAAAGCCTGATCGCTGGATGGGTCAGCTGTGTATCCATCTGTTCGCTGCACATTTCAAACATCTTCCACTTTTTTTTCAGTCATTGCCAGAAGAAAGCTCCCACTTTTAGCGTGTTTATAGCAGAAGCCAGCATGTGTCAGCCATAAAAGAGCCATTCTAAGTGTTCCATCTCCACAAAGGACTCTGTTTTTAAAACTGTGCACTAACACAAATGGATCCCGTTAGAGATGACTCAGGATTTTTTTTTAGGTGAGGAAACTTCCCGGGGCCATCTTTGTCAAATGAGCAAAGCGCTTGTCTTTGTTTAGACGCACACACAGTTTGACAAGGTTAACTACTGCAGGATGGATGCAGACAGATGTTTGAGGCAGCAGGGGAAGGATCATGTTGTCGCAGCATCACCTGTAGCGCCATTTTCCCCTGAGAAGCAGGAGGTCACTGCGGATGGGCCGTCATTAAACTCAAAATATTCTACTTGGTATCTGAAATGTGTATGACTCTGCCTCAAGCAGCACACACTCAGAATGAAAGTTTAACTCTCCCTGAATCATTGATAGTGTCCACTCAGGTAACTATGGAAATCACTGACTGCATCGACAAAGACACCACAAGCGGTGGGTTTATTTTGGCTTGTACCCTCCCGGGCACACACACAAATACACATACACGCTCCATAGAGTTGCCAACGTTGTGTCTAGCCTCTGACTGAGGCAGATGAGATTTTATCCCTCTGTTAGGGAGGCAAATGTAGCAGATAATAGAGTTTCCTGTGGAAGCCAGCGAGGGGCGTGAGCAGCCGGGCGAGCAAATCCATTGGAAACTTACCCCATCTGAAAGAGTCAAAATAAACACTGCTCACGCCAGCAAAACAGGCAACCCGTAGGTTCATTCTAATCATTCCCGGGTCGGATGCTGTCT
Source organism: Plectropomus leopardus (assembly GCF_026936395.1). NCBI lineage: Eukaryota > Metazoa > Chordata > Actinopteri > Perciformes > Serranidae > Plectropomus > Plectropomus leopardus. Next base: position 5,131,273 of record NC_142192.1, read on the forward strand.
TCCAGTCGGGTTGCTCGGGTCCCTGCCAGCTCGTCTCACCGAGGCAGAAATCTATTGTGGGAGACTGCTGAGGTGTCAGAGGTTGTCTGGAGATAACCCTGGCTGTTTCTTTTTCTTGCTTTAGCAAATAACTCAAATCTCTGGGGGCGTCAATGAGATGCATTCAGAATACAGATGAACTGGCTTCAATTCTATTTCCTCTCTTCGCCTGCCTTGGAAAGAGCGATACTTATCTGAATGCATTAACTTATGCATATGATGGTGCACATGCATGTCAAACTTGCTGTGTTAAGAAAAACAAGGAATGGAAAGGCAGACATGAATGCATAAAATATAGGCGCTTGATGTTCCTGTTTATGTAGCCTGGTTGCAGGATGAATTACTCTGTATGCGACATTCAACGTTTTATTATAGCAGCAAGCCACTATTTGCTATGCAAAGATATGGTGGAGTAACAGCATCCCAAGCAGAGAGTGCAGTCACGTTCCCTCTGTGTGTGTTGTAAGCTGAGCTTCTCTGTGGTTTGTTGTGCATGTTAGCCCACTGGTTAGCTCATCGCTGGCACTGTGTTCATATGGGGTTTACCACTGATATCAGAACAGCATCATCGTGGAACGGTAGCACTAGTTCAGCAGAGAGTAAAGGTACACAACCTCTGTGTGTGTTGTAATCTGAGCCTCTCTGCTTTTTCTTACATCGCTTACCACTGATATCAGGACGGCACAATCATGGATGCGTAGGACTAACCCTCCATATCACCCCTGGTTATCTTTTGCCCTTTTTACGCAGAGGATGCATTTTAGAGGCGTTATAAAGTCCCTTCTTTTATGCTGTCTTTGCATTTTTTCACAGAACCAAACAACGGCAGCATCGTGCCACTGCAGTGTGTGTGCTTTCAGACAGCATGCCAGCATTGTGGAAACAAAAGAGGCACAACAGGCATGACGTTTAACACAACCACAGCAGCTTCTAGTGCGACATATAACATATGTGTCTGTAGCACTCTCTAAACAATACACAACATAACATGGCAATAACAATTATTTCCCATTTCTGTCATATGGCGGCTGATCTTGTCCTCGAAGGATTCCTGGGTCTCGCTGTTGTCTCAATTTGATATTCTTCTTCTATGTGTAACTGCTGCTAGTGGCTTTTTCAGTCTCTAGCCATTGGATGCATAAATAAGACATTGTCAAAATGTTACTCCCGTCCTGCTACTCCTGTTCCCTTTTACACAGACACCGCTGCAGTGATGTAACTACCTCTAATGCTGGTTTAAAGTCGAGACATATCTGTCCCCCCTTTCCTCGATTGTACCTTTTTATACGGAAACATGCAGTATAAAAAGAGATAGAGTTCAGTTTGTCAGCACTGTTGCCATTGCTTAGCACTGTTTATGGAGTTAACACCGTTAGCTGCTAGCTACCAGCTAAACCACCTTCATGTTGAGAACTTTGCTGCATTCATGTGAAGGTCTTAGTTTCTAAGTTTGGAAGTCGTTCTTCCGACTTTGTTGTGTTCATGTGCTTTGAAGTTGTAAAGTGGGAAAAAACATGGAATTTTCATATAAAATGTTTACCTTTCCTATAGTCACCACCCTACGTTATGTAACTCGCTACTAATTGGTTAAAGCAAAAACACAAAACAAATTATCATAACCTCTTCACGTCTACCAGCTGACTGACATGATGTGAGACTGAACAAATTAAGTAACAAGTCGGTCTCATTATCAGGCTCCCTGATTCTGCTGATCTTGATTTTGCTGCACACAGGAAATTAGTTTAGAATTAACAGATGAATACAGAGGTTAGCAGCAATCATCTGGCTTCTGTCAGCTATCAACTGCTTTAGTACAAAATGACCAATTTCAGTTTTGGCTTTGATAAACCCATAACAGCCCACAAAGGATCTAATCCCAGGGAAAAAAATGTTTACTCCCTCTCACGCCAGTACATTCAATTTCACTCCCTCTGGTGCAAATATAAAATAGCTTTATTCCCTAACTGCTGTAATTTTCCTCAAATATACCATTCAACTCTGAACAACTGCTCCTCACATCCAACAAAGGGATCAATAGGCTGCTGTTGTGCATGGTGACGTCTTTGACAGTCCGTTCACGTCAACAGACGAGGGAGGCTCTAGCATGCGCATACACACACACACACACACACGAACACGAACACGAACACGAACACACGGCAGCTATGACCAGGACATATTAGTTCCATCACACACAGTCGGTCTCTGAATTTTTTTGCGCATATTGACACTCGCATAAAGACATGAAAAATATAATGACATAGAAGGAGAGAGGACAAGCGGAGAAAAGGAAAAGAGGATGTGTGTGGAAAAAAAGAAATCGGACAGGGAGGATGACTCAATCTTCACACCTCTGAGGGAGAAGACAAATAGACAGACATAGAGAGAGACGGGGAGTGAAATGGTGAAGAAGACGGAAGGACGGTGAAAGATGGGAGGCGGCAGGCAGATAAGCAGAGCTTGTAGAAAATTGTCCCAACAGCCATTCAGTGGAGAAGGACATGTATCTTATTGAGTCTGAAGGGGCCTTAACGCATGTTCATTCCAGCTGTCACACTAAGAGTAAACACAAAGTCTAATCTGGGTTGTAAATGCGTGGAAGATTGTCTGTGCGTGCATATGTGTGTGTGACAGTCCAGTTAGGTTGCAATGTAGCGGATAAGTTTTCGTCAGTAGCAACAACGCTTACGCTTTGATGGCCATTTTCTCAAACTCAAGGCACTTTATTTTCATTAGAGTGATACATTGAGTGGTTTTCTGACAGGCGGGTTTCCATTAACCCTCAAGTTGCACAAATCTAAATTGGGAATACAAAATACACCTAATGGAAACACGTTAATTAAAAAAAACCTCCCATTCAATGCAAATTTTTTTATGCTTGCATGAGGTGGTATTTCAGGTGATTTGAAAAAGACATATTTTGCAAAACTGCAATACTTTTTCCACTGTTTGGCTCACTCGGGCATGATGCAGCAGGCACTAGAGGTGGTGTTATTGCATCACATAGCTCTTCAAAAGTTAAGCGGATCATCCGGAGGTTTAGAATCCACAATTCCTCTGTGAAATCATGGGCTATCCCAGGGATGACAGCTAGTGCAGTGGCTGTCGCCATCGCCATGCTTCTTGGAACGTTATCTCAAGAGGAGAAGTCACATAACATCACTCAGTGGAAACGCAGTCATCTGGCAACTGTGTTTCATCGACATTTCAACAATATTGCTTAAGTTTTGCACAAATCTGTAATGGAAACCCCCCTGGTGGCAACAGAGGATTACCACAATGAAAGGTGGAATCATTTAATTTGTTGTAAGCAAAAATGCCAATCATTTCTTGGTTACAGCTGGTAATGATTTAAATGTTTTAGAATAAGTTGTAAACTGAATAGCCTCACCAGAAAACTGATGGATAGTATCCCTGAATTTGTGATTTGATAAGGGGATGGTTGTTATTGAAGCCATGAAATGAATTAAAAAAACAATTAAATATGATAACGTGATAAAAACTGGGAAACAATCGAATAGTGTCAAATAGCAAGGGGTGTTTAGGATATGACTTTAACTCAAATAACCTTTTTTTTAGTTATTGGACACTCGCAGCGAGTGGCAACACGAGGAACAAAACAAGGTTGAAAAGCAGTTGCCCTCACTTTCATTATTATGAGGCTCAGGCGCTCTTTAACTGTACGAAGCCCGGAGGGGAAAATGTGTTGGTGTCCCTGTGACTGAAAATGATTAGCTGGCAAAAGCTGTAATTGAGTTGGAAAGAGAGCAAAAATGGGAAGCTGGGCCATACAATAGTCATTTCCTGTGTGTGTGTCTGTGTCAGTGTCACTGTGTGTATGGATGTGTGTTGTGTGTTTGCAGTGGCAATAACCTCTGTGAGAGTGGAAAAAGTACAATGGACTGTAGCAGCAATGGGAGAACAATCAATAGGATACCAGTCCAATACCAGCCCAGGCTATGAGCTACACTGTGAAGCACGTGTGTGTGTGTGTGTGTGTGTGTGTGTGTGTGTGTGTGTGTGTGTGTGTGTGTGTGTGTGTGTGTGTGTGTGTGTGTGTGTGTGTGTGTGTGTGTGTGTGTGTGTGTGTGTGCATCAGAGAGAGAAATACTAGAGTATAGAAATCTGATGAGAGGTGGATGGACAGCGCTTGATATGTGGATGATAAACTGCACCCTGATTGGTCTTCGTGGCAGCTCACCAAACCATCAAAAGTGACACGGAACAATTTGTTGCCTTGACAACAGTTGCCCGGCTCACTGCCAGACAGCCGCAGCGGCAGCAGATGATGCCTATGGCCAATCGAAACAGTCCATCTGCCAACTGGACCTGACCAACTGGCTCACTGATATCTGGGCTTGATGTGAGGGTTTATTGAAAATCTCAATATTGGCCACAGTCTTCTCCATCCCACATGACGCACTGTGTTTGATTAGATATTTAGTGTGGAACTGAACAGTTGAGGTTGTTTACAAGAAGCAACCTGATTTAATGCAATTACATTTCTAGTGCAATTAGTGTATACTAAAAGAAGTATTTTACCAATATAAAGATGGTCTTCAAGTAAAAAAGTGACATCTATACAAGACAAAAAATACTTTGAGCAGAGAAAAAGGACTATTGCTCAAGAGGTAGAAAACCTACAACTACCAGAATGCACACCAGACCAATAGATGCTCCCTTTGATGGGTGACACAATTCGCACTCATCTGTTTGAAAAATCAGAAACAGCATCTTGGTTTAAATTTGATCAGTGCCCCTCTCAGGGATGTAATGATTCACTCAACTCACAATTCGATATGATTCACGATACTGGGTTCACGATACAATTTTCTCACGATTTCTTTTAAAATAAAAAATGAGATTGCAGAAAAATTATGGCTGAAAAATTTTCTGTCAATAATTAAAAGCAAAAATAATTACGAAATACTGCATTTTCTCTTTTTATTTCTGAGGTAGGGTATAAATGCAAAACACAAACTATGCAATGAGTGCATTTCTGGACATTCTCAATGTCCCCTGTTGTTAAAAAAACAACCTTTCACTTGGGACAGAGGTGGCTGCTCTGGAAAGTTTTATGCTTTTGTTAGAGGGGAAAGCAGAGAGGGCGGTTTGAAAAACTAAGTTGGCCATTCCCCACTCGTGGCTGATAACTTGGACTGTCTCTTTGGCTCTTACTTGTTTGGTTTGGCCGAGTGGTTCGTTTTTTGGGGGTTTTTTTGGCTGTGTAGTCGTCATTAAGGAGTAACGTGCGTAGGCGGAGCTCCTCACTATGATGCCAGCTCACATCATCTTAGTTGTACTAGTTATGTAGTTCAACACCCTCTCACAGTGTTTTAAGACTGTTTTTGTCTTTTCCGTTATCTCGCATTTATTACTATCTGACTTAAGGAAGCTCAAATGCCGCCACACTTCCAATTTAAAATCGAAGGGTGCATTTTCTCTTTCAATATCGCCTGACCCGGAGCTTTTGCTTCCTCTTTTTTTTTTTACGTTGGCGAGATGTCTCTATTCTCGGACATGATGTAAGACATTGAACCCATAGTAATGTGACATGTCGAGCAAGTGAAATCAAATGTAGATTACGGCCTCTGCTGTTCAAAAATAGTATTGCGGTTCATTTTTTATTTTACCGATTTGAATCTCACATATTTTTTTAATGATTTTCAAGTGTTTCGCGATGCATCAGTACATCCCGAGTGCCTCTTTAGTTTAACTAGTGGATCCAAGTTTTTTCAGCCTCCGTTAGTGTTTTCACTTTGCATGATGCAATATGGGCCCACTTCCTGTTCACAAACTATCCCTATACAGCTTTGGGAGAAAAATAGGCATTGCAGTAGCATAATTTTGGTTTATGTTTTATCAGCACTGCCTCGGTTTAGGGTTTAATCTGATTTTGGTCTGCGTTTGAGAGAGAGAGAGAGAGAGAGAAAGTGGTGGTGTCTGTCTCTCGGTTCACTTTGAGTCTGTGGTGGCGGCGTGGGTGGAGGGCTATTTGAAAATGCATAAGTGCAGCCAGTAGATCGAGCAAATACGTAAAGTAGATCATTCGGCTGATATTGCAGGGGGATATCTAGGCACTGGTTAGTTGGAGGGAAGTTTACCAGAGTTCATTATGCTATCCACATTGTTTTGTCACAAAGCTGGTGGAAAATTGGCAAACTATCATAAGTATGGATACATGTCTTTTTATTAGTGCTGTAGCGGCAGGACTGAGCAGTGATTTAGTATTAAAAGTAACAGTATCGTTTTATGATGATATGATCAGACATTTCAGACAAGTCTGCTGTCCAAATTAAAGATTCCAATTTAAGATACGATGTAAGAAAATGAGTTGTTATAAGTTTATTATCTTACAAATTCTATGACAATATATAACTTGAGACAACAGACATTTTTCAGATAAAAGACATTTTGCCACACCTTGGCTTCTTCTAGGACATTCCTCTACATTTTCTCTGTAAAGATGTCAGTATTAGGCGAGCTAAGTGGAGTGATGCCACAAGCAGGAAACCAGAAAGGACTCCTGTTGAGGCACGCTGTGTTTACTTCTTGTTTTGCTTTCGTGATAAAAGTCAAATGTCGAATGCTTGTTTGTGACCTGCTGAAACATAGTGTAGGCCGACAGCAGGAAAACAGAGTGGACATAAAGTCAGTGAACTGACTCAGTAATGTCAGTGTCTACAGGGGCTAAAGAGCTAGAGTAGCACAACGCAGAAGCAGCAGCTTCAGTCCATCTTTATCAACAGAGGATGCATGGCAGACACAGTTTGGAGTGTGGATTACCCTGGTTCTGGCAGAGTCCAATACAAAAATCACTGTGCTTATACACACACAAAAAGAAGCAAAAAGACTTGAGTAAAGCCTGAGCCATTGCATAGCCTGTGTAGAGAGCTGGATTGATTAAAATAGAAGTTTATCTGCTCTGTCAGACATGCAGACCAGAGAGGGGTACCAAACCCTACTGCATTATACCACCAAGTCTGGCATATAATGAGAAATAGTCAACCTAGAAATGTTGAGTAGCCCAAAGTTTTATGTTAGAAATGAACAGTATGGGTCCCCAGCATTAAGAAACTGCCAGATGCTAACTTGCATATGTTAGGCAATTTGCATAATTTGAATAAATGTGCATAATCACATACATTGACAGTACTTCAGCATCTGCTTGGCCAGTTTGGACATTATATGTGTGGTTTTGGAGGTTATTGAGATCCATTTCTGATATTTTCAAAATTAAAAATGGACATTTTTAAAACCAAAGTCTGCATAATTTAACTGCAGTTGGGGCCGATTTGGGTTAATTTTTATTCAACTTAGATGTTTTGGAGGACACTGAATTGACTGGATAAGACAGGTAACTTAATGTTTTTTTATGTTTGTGAAATTAACATTTCAGTTCACAGATCATCACACTGAGGTGATGCACAATTGGTAAATGTAAGAAAGGCAAGTACACGGCAAAGGAAGTATATTAAAGTAATGTTGGTGGGATACACAAGTCCTGAGAGTTTTGGTTTTTTTTTTAAATATAATTATACCCAAATGATCAGAAAAAGGAACAGTAATTGTACACTAGTTACATATGTTAGAACAGCAGCTAAACTTCGATGGCAGGAGCACCTCCTATTCCTCCCCACCGTCAGAATCCACTGGCATGGTAGCTATGCAAATTGCACAATGCAAGTTAGCATCTGGCAACTTCTTATTTTTGTGGACCCAGACACATTTTTTAGTCCCTGTTAAGTCCGCTTGCCAACTTGTGCATATACTTTAAACAGATCGTGGAGTTTCCCAAACTAAATAAATACAGCAGATATAAACACAGAAATGCTTAGCTTACTCAGTCTTGTTACCACTAAGATATCTGTGGACAAAAATCAAAAATCATGTTCCTGCAGCTATGGTTCACAAACAGCGGAGTGACTTTCTTGGTGCTGAGGCAGGTGTGCTGTTATGCAGATTTGAGCATGTTCTAAATGTCTTGTGCACAGTCACATTGCTTGGTCGGAACTATCAACCCATCCATTTTCGTCCGCTTATCCGAGGCCGGGTCGCGGGGCCAACAAGCTAAGCAGAGCACTCCAGGTGTCCCTCTCCCCGGCAACGGTTTCTAGTTCCTCCTGGGGGACCTCAAGGTGTTCCCAGGCCAGACGAGATATGTAATCTCTCCAGTGTGTTCTGGATCTGCCCCGGGGCCTCCTACCAGTAGGACGTGCCCTGAACACCTCCAGCAGGAGGCACACAGGAGGTATCCCCCAGATGCCCAAACCACCTCAACTACTTGTTGTATAATGTACATTTATAACATAAAACTTTGGGGTACTCAACATTTACAGGTTCACAATAGTGCTATATAGGCTGGCAAATACCCAAGTAACAGCTGTATGTGGCATAGCCAGAAGTGCTACATGCAAGCATGGGATGTAGAGAGTGATAGAAGTGTTGAAACTTCCTCTGTGTTTCGGAGTTTTCAACACAACACACATTAGAAACATAAAATGTAGTAAATCCTGATGAAATTTCAGCACTCAGATCGGATTGTGGGTAAGCATTTAATTTAAAAACTTGGCTAAAGCCAATTCTAAAGTTATCCTTAGTTTTGACAATATTTTCCTGCTCTGCAACCAACTTTGCAATGAGTCGATAGCAAATTTCTTAAAGGCAGCCTCATAGTAATAGCCATATACAGAGAGAGACAGAGCAGGACTACACCACCCCTGCAGCTTGTTCAAGTCACAGAGTCCGGGCAACGGCGAGCTGGAAGTGGTTGGAGGTGTGGTTACACTTTTCAAAACTCAACACTTACTGCAACATTTGTAATCTGAAGTATGAAGCTGTCTGATTCAATGCGTCCCGTTTCTAGACTCCAGGCTTTTACTCACACGTCTAATGCAACGCATTTGCTCTTATTTTAATCAGCTGTCTGCGCCGGCTTCATGCAGGCTCACGTCTCAGCTGTGTCTCTCTGCAAACTGAAACAATTGTTCACACTTCATGTCTATTTTTTTTTAGAATACATGTGTAAATGTGATACCCAGTAAAACACTACTACTTTACTACTACAACAATTAACAGTGCTTCCTCTGAGACATGTAACAGGGTTCTCACGCTATGCCCTGGTGACGGACTGACAGGCTGGAGGTTGCAGGGAGTAGTTAGGGAGGAGAGAGGCAGGTAGGAAGGGGTGTTAATTTGTGTGGTGTGTAAAATGAGGACTTTTTTGTAAAAAGTGAAATTACATTTTTGTTTTTTAAAGAACTTTACTTGAGAATTTAGAGTAAAATGTTTCAAGTATCAAATTTTTGACCTTGAAAAATTCTAGAATGGCAGGTTTTCCATGAAGTTTGAGTCCATAACTTGACTTAAAGTCTTTCAGCACTGCCTTGGGAGGACTACTTTCAAATAGTTAGATACTGAGCCACAATATTTGCAATTTATGTGCAGTTTTCTTGAAGACTTGTTGCGAGCTGACTTCCACTTGCCCTCAAAGACTTGAGACTTGACATTTGTGTTTTCATGATACTGGAATACCACAATACCACATTGTGCAATACCACAATTCAAATTACATTTGCAGTAATAAAACATTTTATGAATAGAATAATATATATAATTGATTTCAACCATGTCATTATAGCCTGGGTAGCACTGATAGTAACACTTCTGATGTAGTGGTAGCAGCCTATAGGGGTGATGGGAAGAGTTAACACAGCATAGTATTGTGATATTTTTTGCTTGGCAATATCGTATTGATACATGAATGGCAATTATCCTTTTTATTTATTATATAAATTACAGAACTGTGCAAAAACTTTTCAGCCACCTTAAACATTGTTATTTTACCAAGGTTATAATGATCAGACATAATTAATCTAATCTCTTTACAAAGGCACAACATAAACATACAGGAAATATGTATACAGCATTGATAACGTAGAATAAAGGGCTACAGTTGTAAGTATTTAGTATGACCCCTTTTTTGCACTTAGCATGCCTTAAACTCTCTTTGGCAAAAAATATGAGATTTGTATTATTGATCTACTTAAGTATTTATATCAAGTTTCATTCAAGACCTTTCCAAAGCTCAATATTGACATTTGTTGCGGCTGTGCGACTCCAAGTTTCATATTAAATATTGACATCAGTCTGCAGAAGAAGCTAGCTAGTTCTTACTTTTTTGGTATTTTAATGCATCTAAATGTTCCCTGAGATATATATATATATATATATATATCTATATATATCCTCATTACTTTGCTAAGACAACAAATCTATGGTGGCCTAAGACTTTTGAACAGTAATGTATATTAACATAGCACATCCAATGTAAACCTTTGGTATCCAGTATAATATTAAAATTGTGCTTTTTTCAGTTCACTAGATACAATTTACTGTAATAAACTGCTCGAGGTGAGATGAGCAGATGGAAAACTATATCTTATACAACAGATGCTGACAAAGTCTTCCTTTAGGGACATAATTTGCAGTTAATTCATTCATTCATTCATTCCGTTTAATTTCTGTGATTTGTGGGATGGTGCTGCGTTACGTAAAATGTTATTGTGATCACTCACTTTGGCGTTTAATGCTGTCATCTGTGGTTGATCTATGTTGTTTGTTTATAAGATTTTTTTTGTGTTTGCATACTGATTGGCTCTGATTCCAGAGTTTAAAACTGATTTGAAATTAAAAATTGGATTAGATTAAGTGATAAAATAAAAGTCAGATTAGTTAGATATTTGAAAAGGGCATCAATATTACTTAAAAGAGCATAAATATCATTTAAAACAAAACATAAATATTACAAAACTGCCATAAATATATTTAATAGCATGGCCCAGCATGAATTTGTTGAAATTAAATATGGTCTTCAACATGATACATTTTTTTCCCATTTAACAATTCTATTAAAATCAAGTGATTTTACTTAAGCTATAGATCGGTTGTTGTACGTGACACGATTTATTATTAATTTATTGGCTGAATTATCTAATGTGATTTCTTTTTCTTTTTCTTTGAGTTTTTTTAACCTAACACTCGTACTTCAATGATCATCACGTCGACACACAACACTCACACATATTGCAGCAGATCTTAAGTGTATCACATCCTGGGGCCTCTGATGATTCCTACCCCTGGTAGCCTAGTAGGAGTTGAAGAGCCAGTAATAGTATTGGTAGTTGTAGTAATTGACTTCTCATGGTTTATATGTATTATAAATTGATGCTTAAACTCAAATATGTCAGAATAATATCGACTTATATATAATAGTGAAAGCCGTGGTGATATACAGAGAAATTGTATGGTTACATAAGTCCTTGTTATAAAAGCACATGCTGGTGCCGAGGTGTTGCTTCCTATCAATATGATCTCCATATTCTTCTAATCTACATATACCTCTGCGAGCAGGAATGATGCATCGCTATAGAAACGCAGCTCACCTCAGCGCAGTTCAAACTCTAATTTAAGACCAGGCAGCATGTCGAGCCTGGGGAGGAACACGGGGGACAAAACGGCTGTGTGCGCGTGTGCCCTTATGAGTCAGCCTCTCATCTAACCTTTATCTCCCATATCTCCAAAACATCATTTATTCACCTCGGCATGTATTCATTGCCACAGTGGTTACATATTTACTGCAGTCCAGGTGACTCATGTCTGAGTGCTGCTCTAATTGTCACCTATTGTTTCTGTCTGGGCCCTATCAAACCTGCCTGTGAAAATGTGGCTAATAATATTCCGGCGACACCTTTAAACTAAGGAAGAGGTGGAAAGATGCCAGCATGCACACACATGTACACACACAGACACACACACACACACACAAACACATGCTAATATGTGCAAACACACAAACAGACACTTTCCTGTATTGTATAAGCCCTGGTGGAGAGTTGTTTGGTTGTAAGGCTCAGGTGTTCCAGCACCACACACACGCCCGTGCATACAGTAGTAGTGTGTTTATTGTGTTGACAGCACTGTAAGAGACCAGGGGAGCCTGGGACAAATGCCTGCAGCACTCAGCCCTGCTCCTGTGCTCAACGCTATCCTCTCATCACCACTTTACTGTGTTGGAATGAACATTTAATGTGTGCTGAAACAAAAAAGTGGTGGAAGGCGGCCAATCAGCACCTAACATCCTGCTGAAGAATGTCAGAACACTGTGTTCAGAGCTGCTGTGTGTGCAGCATTTTAACTTATATAATGAATCACTCACCCCTCAGCTGTTGCCAATATCTTTGTAGAACTCTCTGTAACAAATAGAAAATATACATTGGGTAGTTTATGAAATATGTACAAAGAACTAAAGGGTATGGTTTCATAATCTATGACGTCTTTAAAAAGTCTAATAATTCTCCCCCGTGTCATTTTGAGGGTGTATTTTATTTACTAATTTTAATTTTTTATTTATTTGTATATTTTTTATTTGTTTGGCTTTTCTTGCCAGGTCTCTTTTTGCATTTCTCCCCGTGTATTCAAATTAAATCAAACTAATTGCCTCAGGTTTTAATGCTTGTGAAAGGTGTCTCAATGCAGCACAAAAAACCTGATGTAAATCCAGGTGTTAAAGAGTTGAAAGAGTTGTGTTGCACATAACTGTATAGGTGGATTTACAAATTTTTCCCCTTTTTATTACAAACTGTTCAGTCATTATTTTCATATTTGAGACCTCATGTATTAAGAGTATATATATAGCCTTGATATGGAGGTTTTTGGTCATTTTGCCAGTGTCTCTGCTTGTGTTGGCACTGATCTGGACTTCACAAACTTTGGCCCTGACTTATTTTGACTTTCACTTATCTTCTGGTAAAACTTTACCCAGGAAATTAATTTAGTACAAAAATGTGACACACTTTCACACATTATGAGTTGCAGTTCACTACCTGTCATAACTGAGAAGATCATCTTATGAACACTAAGTTTACTTTCAGTACGGGCGGCACCCGGGTTAGAGCATGCAGGAGGCAATGGGCTTTACTGATAGAAGTTCCCGAATCTCGTCTCTTAGGTAAGACGTTTTCTATCAAGTCTTTGAGTAACTGACCATACTTTTTCACTCTTGGATGTTTGTTTTCTTCATCCTCGGATGTTTGATGTCCGGTTTCACTCCATTTGCACTACAGAAACATCATCGACATGCCCACTCGCTGGCTGTGAATTCTCCAGACAATTACCTGCTCTATTCACACGTGGGCTCAACTGGACATTACATGAACTTTGTACTAGGGAGCTGGCAATGTAAACTCAGTTTCATGTCCGAATCAATTGATCAGACTAATCAAGTTCAAGGTTTCAGTGCATGTGTTTAAGACTATTTAGGCTACGCTACTATTTACAGAGTTTTAGGTCAAAATGAATACAAAAATTTGGGTCAAATGCAATAAAGGAAAGGTTGGGGGTGCCTTGTTTTCAACAATTGAAAATATCCACCAAAAAATCTGAAAAAGGAAGCGCAAAACAAACATAACTGACCCCCATATAGCCTACAGAGCCTGAAAAACAGCACTGAGCTTAAAACATGTCTGCTGGGTGTTAATAGGCAACAGTTTGCTATCACATTAGGTATAAGCCACAACATTCACACACACACACACACACACACACACTTTCGAGGAGTTATGCCATGCATTAACACCTCTTGTAGCGCCGGCTGCATCATGCCCAAGGGAGCCAGGTTCTACAGACAAGCACATAGTAATAGCATCATGTGACCTGTAAAAGACAAAAAAGAGTTTCTGTTGCAGTTTTGCAAAATATGTTTTTTTCAAATTGTCTGAAATACCACCTCACGGGAGCATAAAATCCTTTTTGTGATAAATGAGAGTTTTTCCGAAATTGACTTGGTTCCATTAGGCGTATTTTATATTTGCAATTTCAATTTTAGTAGTTTGAGGGTTAATGGAAACCTGCCTAGTGTGTAAACATGAAAGGGGGTGAGAGAGGAGGGATGACATGCAGCAAAGGGTAGAACTGAAACACAACCTGCGGGTACTGCGGCAAGAACATCGCCTTTGCACGTGGTGGGCACCTCTACCCACTGAGCTACAGGGTGCCCACAAAATTGGCAAAAATTATATCACACATGTAGAACAATTCCAAACGTATGTTAAAACCCTCAGCTAAGTATTTCTCCATATCTCCAGTAAATGCTAGAAAGCTTCCTCTTTAAAGCAGCTGCAGGAAGTGTTCAATATACATTAACAAGATACACTGTAAACATGCCATTCTGCAGCTGCCTGCTATCTGACAACTGTTGCTTACTTGTCATGCTTATGTTTATTGATTTTCATGCCACCACAGCAGACGCGTTAAAAAAAACACGACACTACATCAGCTTTGCTAGACAAGGAAAACCCAGTTTACAGAAAAATATCTGTTAAATTAAATATTGCAAGTGTAACAATCCTTGTACCCACTGTTGCAACTGAAAATCTGTGTAATTGATTGTATGAAGGTGTTGCATCGTCTATTGATCCACCATTTCTTCTGAAAAGCTTACCCTGCTCACAGGATACTGCAGTCTATCCCAGCATGCATCAGTGTGGAGGCAGGGTATACCCTGACAGCTTGTCAGTCTATTACAAGGCTGACTCACGCAGTATAGACAGACCAATGCATTCACACCCACGTTCGCACCTACAGGCAATTTTAGTATCATCAGCTCACTTTAGACTGTGGGAGGAAATCACTGCACTCAGACACAGATTTGAACCCGTGACCGTGTCTCTGTGAGGCAGTGCCTGAATATATGGTATTTTAATGTGTTAGAGACAAAGACAAATCGTGCATGATTCAGCCTAATATGCGTCTCCATCTAATCTTTCTTCTAAATGTCTCATAAAATCAAATGGGGCTGGTCAAAATGGACAAAATCAAATACCACAATACTTTTGACCAAATACCTCCATATCCATATTGCTATCATACTATAGGCTTGGCTATTGGTGCTTTCACAAAATATTTACCCACTGAGATTTTTGATAATTGTTGGTAATGTGGATGTAATGATTAAGTGAATAAAGGAAAATAATAGAGCAGCTATCAGTCTGGCAACTTCAGAAGATTACATCGTTTAACTGTTAAGCAGCCTTTAAAGCCATAAAAAGACAACTCCTACAATATTAGGATTCCCAGAATCTATAACGATTGTCTCATATCACAATGTGAACATATTATCAATCTAATGTCCTGCTCTAAGCCAAAATGTGACCAAATAAATGCAAGATGAAAGGAATACTTCATCTGCAAAGTAGGTTTAGGTGGTATTATAGTATACCAGGGTATATAGATATTCCAAACATATGTTTTTCAATACTGTCAAAAATACAGGCGCTCCTCTTTCTATTAAAATATTTGTATTTAGTGCACAGCACGCACCACCAGAGCTCAGTGTCCGGTCTCTACTGGTGGAACAGGCAGCTGAGCTGAAAGACACCACAATACCTAGTGGAGGAGGGAGAAGTTACAGGACTGTAAACGGCCAGCAGGCAGAGAGAGACTGTGGGGAATAACAGCATGTTTTTGGTGTCTAAATTGCTGAATTAAGGATTTATTTCAACCAAAACTTCAGCACTCACGATGCAGACTTGTGCCTACACCGAATTACAGCCATGATGATATACAGTACAACATCACTCCCTCTCGTGTGACATTGCTTAATTTAACTTCATTGTAACTGCAGTTCATTCAGTTTTTGTTTTTTTTTAAATTTTAGTTAACATTAGTTTAAACATTTTTTAAAATACTGTAATATATCGTGTATCTTGTAATAGCCTTGAAATGTCGCAATAATATTTTAAAGCCATGTCACCCAGCCCCACTTGCATGTATTGCTTCTGGCTATGTGACATACAGCTGTTCCCTCTTCGGTACATTGCATTATAAAAGTGCTTTATTTAACTTCCTTATACCATATTTTATGAAATGTTATTCTAATAGTAGTGTATTCAACTTTATTATATGACAGTTGCTACTTTTTTTTAACTTTATTGTGACTGCAGTTCATGCGATAATTTTGTATTTTAGTGTTTGACATTAGTTTAAAGGACATTTAAAAATATCGAGATACATAGTGTGTATCGTGATATAGCCTTAAGATAGCAATGTTATTTTTAAAGCCATATCGCCCAGTCCTGAAGGTAACACGCAGTAAATGATATTCTAGAGATCATTTTGTGGGTGAAGTATCCCTTTTAATACATTCTGTGTTAGATGGCTTCCTCCCCACGGTCTCTGGTGTACGTTACCTTTCCATTTTACTACATTGTTTCTGTCAAGCCGCTGGAGGACTCTCTGTCAATGGCATCCACTGATAACTGTGGGTGTTCATTAGTTACCTGCCAGTGATGCCAAAGTCCTTCACTCAACATTCCTTTGTTGTTGCTCAACAACCACTATCAGCTGGTCCATGGGCTCACAGGGGCTCACACACACATGCACCCATCCTTATATTCCCACATCTGTCTCCACAGGTAATAAAGCATGTGGCAAGAATGGATGAATCAATCAGTCAAGGGACACGCGCGTGCAGCAGCTCAGGCAAGCCACCCCGTATACACACGCGCAGGCACACAATGAGCCAGTGATGCATGAGACAGATGCATAGTACACCTGGCCACAGGCTTACGACAAAATGGAAGTGATACAAAGGGAGGGAGAGAAAGAGAGATGGTTGCGGGTGACATCGCATCATTCATCTACTTCTATGGACAAAAAAAGGAAAAAGAAAAGACTGGAAAAATAAACAACACACAAATGCACAGACACACACAGGAAATTTTAGTGTAACATGTCGCTCCAAGCTGATATTACTGTACTTTACAAAATATGGATCAATAGGTCTTTCCAGAGAAGAGGAAGTAGCTATAATCAAGTGTTTTCCCATCCAGTGATCTGCCAGTCAGCCGTTTACTGTGTAACTGGAGCCTCTCTCTACATCGGATCATAAATAACAGGAAATAACAGTTACTGCAAAGACCAAGCAATCAACTTCATCTTTGCCATTTATTTCAGAAAATAGCCTGTCATATGTGATGAGAACACAGACACTAAAATGATCCATGCGTTTCCGTGGTGGATTGCTGTAGAAGCTTTAAAGCTAAACAATATACACCGCCGTCGGATTTATTTAGAACATACAATAACAACATATTGTTTTGAGATAAATTAGAAAATAGCAACGTGAGCCGGTGTTTATATGAATTCTTGAATGTACAGGTCAATGAGAAAACACTAAAATGCATTAGTGTAAGCTTTGTCTTCTTTATTTGGATTATCACTCAGCAGCGTGTACTTAAGAGTTTTAGTGCGGAGGACTGGAGCCTGACCATCAGTCATGACTCAACAGTTAGAGGTACAATCCAGGATTTAAATATAAACGGAAGGGAGCTTCAACATCAGCATTTAAAAAATTTGAAATACAAAATAGGAACATGGCGTGAGAGGTCTTCTAATAAACAGCAGGATTTCCCATACATTTGTTGTTTCTGGCGGCCCACCACGATCAAAACATCTGTCGACACAAAGTTATATGGGCTATTTTTGAAGCTGGACAGTTCTTTCATAGCGCTATTAAAATATATATACTGTTCAGTTATGCATTTCACCACACTCCCGGAGCACAGAGTGTACTCTGGGCACAAATGGTGCAGTAGAAAAACAAGAAAGTAAAACTTAAATGTTAATTGTGCTGAGTCTAAAGGTCTGTCGCAGCTCCTTCTCATCCATGGATCTGATCAGCTCTAACCGCATTGACTGATCAATTATCCACCCTGCAACTAAAACTCCTAAAACTGCCACTAAATAAAAAAACAACTCATGAAAAGTTCCGCCTGCACTACATTCATGGAGTTGAGTTTAGAGAACACACACAACACACACGATTTTGGGAAAAAAAAACCCCCCAAAAAAACAGGAAGTAGCTGCCACCTTATTTAAGTTTTTTTTTTTTACAGTGAAATAAGGTGGTTTTGTATAGAGAAGTTCTCATTTTAATTCCCCGTACATTGTGGCATTTTCAGAGCAAGGCAGTTATAAATAGAAACAGAGTGTCCAGTAAAAGTTCAGTACAAAACGGCACTTTGCGTAGCTTGCAGCCAGTCAGGACACCTCTTTTTTTCAGCTTCAAGTCCAAAATGTTTTTAGTTTTAGGGTAACTAATTCTCCCCTGTCTCTCTTGTTGCCCAAAAACAACACATAAACTTTCTCATTAACAAACACAACTAGGGATGCACGATACTAGATTTGCCAATATCTGATATGCCGATTTACAACAACTCTTTTGGCCATAACTGATACCAGTATCGATGTATTCTTTTTTTCCCACCTTATTTTAGTGATCATCAAGTCTCTTCTTTATTGTCATTAACATCATAGTATGCATACCCTTAACATGATGGCCCACCAGCAGATGGAGACATTAAATACAATGCTTTTCAGAGTATGTTAATATTCATTCATCGTGCAAAATAAGAAAAATACTTCAACTTACGGTTTATGCTTTGCACATGTTCACTTTATCAAAGGAAAATTTAAAAAAAAAAATGATTTGTGATATAGGCAGAATGTTAGCCAATTACGATATTTCATTTTTGAGCCAATATCTGCGGATGATGTGGTGATACTGTAATGCTTTTCCCTCCTCTGACGTCTACTGAAATTTGATCTCCTTCATGTTGCTGTGCTTGGCTTATGTTAGTCAATTTCCAAACAAACATTACGTTAATCATGTTGTCATATTGATTATTACTAATGCAACAAAAGTTGGATTTAGCACCATGACACCGTCAGCACAGGTTGCTGCTGTAGGCTACTTTTTAATTAGCCAAAGCGTGCCATGATGACAAATGCTGGTTTAAGCCAAAAGACCAGACTGGCAAAATCAGAGACTCTATTTGATATAGTGTAAAAGTCAACTCTATACATGTGAACAACAATTCAAATTTATACTGAAAACAAATATTTATTGAGCATTTAAAGGTATTCAAATATAAGATAAGTAAACAGATTACAATGTGATTAGGGCATTTTTGGAGGCAGTTATACTAAATAAGATTGCAATTATGCCACTTGTAGCTCCCTTGTGGGACACGCAGCAGCACTGAAGACAGCCTGACTCTGGAGAACTATCCTCTGTCTGCTGAGAGGGTAAAAACGGGCTGCAGCAGAGGCAAAGCAGAGCAGAACCGGATGTACTTTTTGGCCTAAATAAAAGCCAAGTCTGCAAACAACATATATACAAGATCCGCTGCTCACTTTTACTCTTTGAAACCTTGGCAAACTGGCTTGAATTAGTTTAAAATGTGGGAAGAAGGCAATGAACAATTTGAGAACAAATGACCGACACAATTGCAAGAAAATAGTGAAAAAAATACCTGAAAATAGCAAAAAAGGAAAGTAAAAACCAAACAAGGAAATGATAAAAAAAAACTGCTTTAAAAATAATAACAATTCTAAAACATAACTTTAAATATTTCTTATGATCATTCTTAATATCAAATTCTGAAAAATTATAAAATTAGCTTTTAAAAAAATAATCTTCCAAGTCTGTAAAATCTTGCACTTTGTGGGACATTTCCTGCAAAGTTGCTAATTGCCCCAAAAAATGGCAAGAAATTAGTGAAAAAATACCTGAAAAATCATGCAAAAAAAGAAAGGAAAGTAAAAAAACAAACAAGTAAATTACCTGAAGAAAGTACTTTAAACAATAATGACTCTAAAACGTAACTTTAAATAGGCTATGTAATTATGGTAATTCTAAATATAATTTTCTGAAAAAATGTAATATGTAAAAATAGAAAAAAAAAACAAGGAAATGACGTGACAAAAGTGTTTTAAAAATAATAATGATTCTAAAACATAACTTTAAATATGTTATTATGATAATTCTAAATATACTTTTCTGGAAAATTATATTACATAATATATAATAAAAATGCAATTTGCAGCACATTTCCTGCAAAGTTGCTCATTGCCTTTTTTTTCCTCAGTGTTTCTGAAGAAGAAATAAGATGAATTTGCTCAGGATTTAAAGGTTTAGATACTTATGAAAGGTGTCTGAACGCAGCACAAGAAGAGTGATGTCGACCCGGTCTTCAAAGGGTTAAATGCTGGTAGCCAAAGGGCTACCGAGCCCAACTGAGAACAGCTTTCTGTCGCAGTCGTGCCCATCATTGGTGCGTTTGTGCATTTGTTTGTGTCTTTCCATTATCATGGCTTTGTATTGTATATGAACACAATCAATGCGTGTTATACATAGACCCAGCAAGGCACACAAATACGTAGGCACGCACGGACGGTTGCTATGATGCAATAACTATGTGGCATGACCCTTTGATGCACAGGCGCCTGAAGGCCACCGGTAATGTGGGCAGGCTCACACACAGCACACGCTGGAAGCTGCTGCTATTGATTGTGTGGGACCTGGTGTCATTCACAGAGGACTGGACTGTGCAGATAGAAGTCGACCACTTGTTCAGCCTGCTGCTTTTGACTGTGGGATTTTGACTGGGATAATGCAGATAGTACAAGCATAAAGTATGTAAAAAACATGAAATAGAAATACAGTAACAATAAGAACAATTATCACAAGTGTGTGAATGTTAGAATTCTAAATATCTATAATGTGCAGGGTGTGTAAATTAGGGATCGACCAATATTGTTTTTGTGGGGCCGATACCAATTATAAGTACTGAATGAAACCGTTGATCAATATCTGTAACCGATATGCATTTACAATAAAAATGAAAAAATCTTTCTGTCTATATTTAGAATTTTGAATATAACAAGCTCTAACACAAAACTTTATTTAAATGCCTTTAGCAAATGTTTAATCAATACTGAAACTATAAACGGCAAGCTTCAAGCAACGTTTTTATAAATTCACCTGAAAATTAAAATAAAAAAAAATGATTGAATAAAAATAGCTCCCTGACGTTTTACAAAGTAAAAATTCCACCCATGCTGACACTTTCTTAGCACTTTTTAATTAATCAATAATGTTATTGGCGCTCATTAAAATAAAATGCCAATTCAGATAATCTGCAAAGTGCCAAATATTGCCCCCAATAATTGGCTGGGCCGATAATCTGTCAACCCTAATAGAAAGTGGAAATAAGCACAAAGTATGTTAAAAACATAAAATAGAAAATAGAAATACAGTAATAAGGAGAAGAATTAGCACTGGTATGGGAATTTTAAAATTCTAAATATGTATTGTGTGCAAAGTGTGTGAAAATATAGCATGTATGATGCAACAATGCACTACACAATATAAACATAAGTAAGAACACAATACTAGCTCATTTTGCAAGCACGCACACTAACTCTTCATCTATATGCACTTATTATAGTTGGTGCACCACCCACATCTGCACCCTACAACTGCATCCTGCGAGCACAGCCACAAATAAACACACATTTGATTCAGTTTGCACGCCTCTGTCATGCTTATTTATGCAGAACAGAGAGCCAGAGTCCACTGTCAGTGGTGCGACACACAGGTAGCCTTATTTCGTTCATGCATTGATCGCTCTCAGAGCATGAAGGACAGTCTGGCACAGACTTCCCCAGCTGCATTTTCACATCAGTGCAGGAGCAAACAATTAAAGCATCCATCCAGCATGCATAGAGCAATATTTTTAGAAAAAAAAATCAAATGTAAATAAAGCAAACAAGCATGACATGTTAGAGCAAGAAAGTGTACATATTTTCATTAAAACAGGGGGTCCAAGTGTTTCTGCAGCCCTGAGTGTCCTTGACCGAGACACTGAACCCCCTAACTGTTTAGTAAGACAGTCCAGTAGAAATGAAAGCTTGACTTATTTCTAACACTGTCAGGGTTGAGGGCCCCTTACTGGTGAGACACCTTTGACAACACACCAGTAAATTAGTGTCCACGACTTCCTGTCTCATCACTTATTGCTTTTCTCAGTTTAGGAATTAAGGGCAAGTAAATGAATACATTTTGACCCACACTTGGACACATTAACGTGACAGCAAAAAGATAAAGAAATTGACCAAAAAAATGTCCTCCACTTACCCTGTAATGTTTGGAAGAACAATAAGCCCCTAAAACAAACGCGTCTTCGTTGGCGCTCAGCTATTCTCGCGGCAGTGTTTGGGTCCAGAGCAGGTCCTCCCTCATGTAAAATAACCTTCGCGTTAACTCGCCTCTCTCTCTGGAAGAAGATGAATGAACCGCTGCGTCTCCCTTGCCAACACATTAGCATAGAGGCCGCCCCTCGCGCGCGACAATTAGCCGGGCTGCCGTTTAAAGGCGGGTCCCTTTGATCTGATTCGACGGAGCCGCGTGTCAATTAAAAAAAAAAAAGCTCGAGCTCTGACCGCGCGCGCGCCTGTGTGCCCTCGCGTCCTCCCTGTGGCGCGCGTGGAGAGAGAGGTGTTGAGAGAGTGGGGATGGTTATAGTGCAAAAAGCAAAAAAGAAAAACAAAGAAAAGGAAATGCTAAAAACAGCAGTCAAAAAAATTACACATCATGTTTGCTACAAGTGTAACATCTTTGGTACCTCTCGTTCAGATTCACTTAACCCCAAAGGGGCCACTGTAATATTACACAAACTGGTGCCCTATTCAAAATCAAGCTTTAAAAATATTACACATAAATATTATTTCCCACTTTAACTGAGTTAATTTTTAAACCAACACAAGCCCTAATCATATATATCAAATTCATTTTCAGATTTTTTTGTGATGATGCCATTATGTTTTGAGATGGGGAAAAAAAACACAAAAAATGAGTTGGTTGAATATGATAAATAAATTCAAAGTATATTTTATCATTTAAAATGTTATTATTATTAGTAGTAGTAGTGGTAGTAGTGTCATCATTATTATAACTAATAATTTTATTATTACTAAAATAAGTATTTATTTATTTATTTATTTACTATTTATGTGGATATGTTAATTATTTGCAGCAACACTGATTGTGAAATTGCACCTTGTGTAAACAGCATTTATTTTCTCAATATGTCAAATATGGTTTTAAAAAAATGAAATCATTAATTTTAAGGCAAAAGCCCAAAATGACACCCATAAATAATACCATGCATGTTTTTATGCTTTGGTGGCTGTGGAATTAAAAAATAGAGTTTAAATGGGTTTCAATGGCGTATTTTTGCACTTAACAGTCTGAATGTAACAATTCAGTTTCCACAGTGTATTTTAGACTTATCGCAGGAGCTGAGCTGGAAATGCTAACATTCTAAAAGATTCATTTTGCCATATGCATGAACACAACAGAGATTTAAAAAAAAAAAAAGAAGAATGAAAAGCAAGTAAAATGCATCAAATAGTCCCTAAGGGTTAATTTCACCCTAATAAGATTAACTGAGCTCAAAACTGCAATATGCATGGCTGAATTAACCTGTTAGGTGCCCCTGGGCAGACACTTTTAACCCCATGTTCCTATTGCGTATTCAATATTAATTAAAGAGTATAAATTATATTACCATATAACTGAAATGGTGTAGGACTTAAAACTGGATTAAAAACAGGGACTTACTTATTTTTATACAGGTCTTCAAAATTAGATGATAAAGAAGGTTGTCTTTTTTAAACTTACCAAATATTCAAAATGTGTTTTGCTTATTGTTAGTACACTACAGTTTACTAACTTAGTATTGTCTTTTCATGTTACATCATATTTGTACATCACTACATTTCAGAGGGAAATATTGTACTTTTTACTTCATTTATTTGAGCTACTTCACAAGTTAAGGGTTTTGCATAAAAAGACATAAGAAAAGTTAATAAAATATGAGGTTTTGTTATCAGATAATCTCCCCAAAAGCTAATACAAGATTAAATGACTGCTCAATCAATCAATCAGCATATTAACCAAAAATTAAGTAATAAGAAACATTTTTCTTTTTTTTTTTTACTTACTTTTGGGGTGTTTTTTTCTGCATTGTGTACTATTACTTTTCATACTTACTAACACAGTGTGGTGTAACTATTTTTACTGAGTAAAAGGAGTGAGTAGTTTCTTCCACCACTGCATCTGTGTATCTGCAATCAGTGTTGATTTTGTCAGCTATTTTGTATTAATCTTAGTCCTGTGTCAAATGCCCTCGTTGTTTTTATCATATGTAGTCAACCTTATCCATTTTTTATTTTCTGTGAAGTTCTAGTTGGCCAAAACATAGCAAACACTTGTATGTGGGCCCCATGCGGGTCGTAAATAGGCTGAAAAATGGGTCCTATATAGGATTGTTCACTGGTTCCATGAAGGCCCCATGCCATGGTTGGTTTACCCATGTGGGCTTCAGATAAGATGCCCATTTTGGGTCCATACCTGCTTTGGTACCCAGGTAGCCATAGCATAACCCATGTGGGGCCAACTTTGGTAAACCCACCCATGAGGGCAATTGGCATGGGGCCATTGTGGAACCTGTGGACGATCCCATTTTTTAGCCTGTTTACACTCGGGCCCCTCATACATCTTTGCGTGTTGGTCTTATCTCACTCACTCTCAAACTATTTTACTATAGTTTTATTCAATGCAAACTGTTGACTTTTCAGTCCTTTTTTAGTCATCATATTATATTCAACATTTCAGTCAATCTGGTCCACCCAAAATCAAAACCCTTTAACATTTTTGTCAAACTTATTTCACAAAAGATTTTATCATATTTTATGTATCATCATCTGGCGAAACACACAGGATGAATCATAAAGAATGCAGCATAAAGTGTTGGGTCTATGCTGCTCTGATGGTATCAATTGATGGAATACATCCAGATATAGAACATTTGCATTTTTAATTCGAACCAGCACAGTTCTTCAGCCATATTTAACCCCATCTGATAAAGCCATGTATTCAGGGTTTTTTAGCTTCATGGTTAGGGTTGTCCTGGTTAACTTCAACTTAAATGTGCAGTGTGGAGAGTTCAGTGGCATCAGGCGGTGTGGTCACAGGACGGAAACTTCTCCCATGTGCCGCATTGTATATTAATTCTGTATATGTGGTATTCATTCTGTCAGTGTTACCTGCTTGTGCTTTGTATGCACCTGCTGGGGGAAATAATTAAAGAATTTCCTCTTTCTAAATCAAAAGGTGAAAAAATCTGTCAATGTGAACATAATTACAGAGTGCTGGGCTGCTTTTTTAAATTGTTTTATTTACATTTAAATGTTTTTCTTAATTGCCACATATTCCCAAAGACATTCTATAGGAAATGAGCACAAACCAACACACAGTAAATGTGAAACTTTGGGGGTTCTGAAGCAGTTGTTCCCCAGTTAGTCAAACCAACCTAATGAGGTTTACAGGCCAAGAGGAAAGTTCAGGTGTCACTCGGAGACAAAGAGTACTGTCTCTACTTTGTCTCTTAATGGCATGAATGTCAGTTAAAGGGAGAAATTGTGATTGCTGTGAATTATTTTGTATGTTATGTCTATCATACAGGGGCAGGGAATAATGCCCTGAGTGGTTATATAATGATTTCAGCTGTAGTGCATGTATTGATTTCCCTTTGTGCTGACATGGTTCCACACTCTGTTGTTGTTATTTGCAAAATCCATTGATCATAGCATCCATGATCATTTTATCTGAGTTCATATAAAATACCCATTCTAACAATAAAGCAGATTTCATCCCAATTACACATAAGTGAGCTAAATTTAACAGAACTCGACACTTAACCTCAGTAGCCCTGTTTTGAAAAGGGTAGTTTGGATCTTCTGAAGTGGGGCTGTTTGAGGTACTTATCCATAGTCAGTGAATCAGTGGGGGGGGGTGGCATGTATATTGCTGATTTTATCAACTTTTGCATTATTTTAGTATTCCTTCTCCATTCATTTGCTGTCAGTCAACCATTTGTGCTCATAACAACTTAACACCGACATAACAAACACTTTCATTATTGTTTTTTTTTCTTCACAATTTCTAGTCCAGCTAATAAGTAAAACACACACCCCAACACTTTTTTAATCACACAGAAAAACAAGAAACCCTCGCCTTGCGATCATATCTGTCTCTGCAGCGGTCGGACTGAAGAGTGTGTTTGTGTGAGCGCTGTAACCTTGAGCCTACAGAAGTGTGTTTGGGGAAGGAAGCAGTAGTAGAAAGACTGAGTTATAACAGAGAGGTGAAAAAAAATCTGTCACACTCTGATTAGCCAAGGTCAGCCAGAGCCTCTCATTGGGAGTGTCATAATCTCTGGCACAAGGTAAATGTCCATCACTCTGCAGGACCACTGCAACACACCCTTATTATGATATAGAGTGTCCTTCGCTCCAAGGTAACCATCAGTCACTCTGAAAGAGTCAGATAACCATATAAAATAACCAGTTTCAGCCTGCATGTGTGAAACTGCACGGCAGTGAGAGGTAAAGCGACTTCTTGAGACTACCATTAACCACTGAGAGGCTGAGACAGGGACTAGTGAACACCTATATGACTCGCCGCATATGCATCTAAAGATTTATTGTCTATTTGAAATTGAAATAAACAATATCAAGTACATGAAACTGATACATGCTCAGATAAATGTGGGTCTGCAAGATGTGCGGTTCAGAAAATGTGAGAACCCCCCAAAAATTCACCCTCTGTCTCTTCTGCCATGCAGGTGAACAGGGAATAACTAGACAGTAAGCAGGTTTCCATTAACCCTCAAATTGAACAAATTAAAATTGTGAAAATCAAGTAAGTCTAATGGAAATGTCAATGTCAGAAAAAAAACTTCTTATTCATCGCAAAAAAGCTTTTACGCTCACATGAGGTGGTATTTCATATGATCCAAAAAAGCTATATTTCGCTAAACTGTAATAGAAAATTTAAAAAAAACAACTTTGTCTATCGGTTCACTTCATTAAGTTTTAAGCAACACATACACGTGGTTAGGTTTAGACAAAATAAAAATTGTGTGGGTCAAGTGAGTACGTTACAAAAGCGCTTATGTTGTTACAATGTTACAAAAGTGATGTAAGTTCACGTGACATATGTCACATGATATATGTCACAAGCATAGTACGTTACACAAACTAGCACACTACTTTGTTTTTACATTAACTCGATTGACTTTTGGTTTCACACAGGAATCAAACAGGGAAAGTCAGGATTTTGTTTGTTTGTTTGACCCATCCACCTCAGCTCCCACCCATCCTATGCAGACTTTGATGATGCCACCCAGTGCATCTCATACTGCTGCCAGAGGGTGCTTCAGAGAGTCTGTATCTGACGCCAAAGGCCACTAACTAGGGTTGGGTATTTGAAAAGTTTTGAGTGACACTGGGTTGGTAGCTTTCCACATGGACTGTTACCTGCAGGCAAACAGAGCCTGCTGATATTGATATTGTCAATATCTTCAATACTAAAGTAAACAATATGCCTCCCATACCAATATGTTGTCCCAGTGCTTACAGAATCTTTATACATATGCAGATATCTGTATAGATTATGCTACACTAAGCTAACCAGCTGCTCAATGTATCTTTATATTTACAGTCATGGCACAAGAGTAGTATCAACCTTCTCGTCGAGAGAGCAAATGAATATTTCCAAAATGTCAAACGCACAATCCTTTGAAACCTGGACCGTCATCAGTTGTCTTGTAATGCATTTACATGCCTTTCACAAACAAACCATTGAAAACTAAGCTAATCGGTTTGAGTTCTTTAAAAATCATAAAAAAAAGAGGCAATGAGCAAGAAACTGGTAAAAGGTGACGGCTGAAAATGTGCTTCTAAAAAGAGAAAGAAAAATCATCAGAAAATCATCCAAAAAAGGGGGAAATGACCAGAAAAAAATATTAACTATTATTATAAATATAAATTTAAATTTAAATTTCACTTTTTCATTTTGGTATTTTTTTTCTTGTTTATTTTCAAATAATTTACTTGAAAATTCTTACTATTTTTTTTTTTTTTCCAAATTTTAGGTTGCTCATTGCCTTCTGTCCATGGTTTTGAAAAACTAAGCCAATTCTCTGTCTCAAAGCGTGAGGTATTATAGCAAGTTCTCCTCCTCCTCTCTCCAATCTGTCTTTCTGCCTCTCCTCCCTCTAATTCAAATATGTATAATTGAGAGCACATTACTTGATATAAAATGAATCTCTCACCCTCTAATTGAAATATGCTTCATTGAAAATGGCATGAATATAGCATGAAGCTCTCTCCCTTTTTACTTCTCTGAATATTCATGGGTGTGTGTGCGTGTGTGTCCATCGGCAACAGAGGGTTGCTACGGGAGACAACCCATCGAGCCTGTCCTCATCCTCTCATCCCTCTCTTCTCTCTTTCATCTCTCCTGTCCTCTGTCACCATGCTGCCATTAATCTCCGTACTTTGGCACTGTTCGCTGTTGTACTTTCCTCCATCCCTCTTTTAACTACTTCTGCTGTTGATGGTTTTGGCCATATGTGTTTGTATGACAGGGGAAGAAAACTGACTTGTCAGTATGGATATTTTTTTTATCAGTCTGCTGGTAAAAGGGAAAACCTGGAGGATCCCATGTGTGGATCTGACCTCAGGCCTATTCCCTCAGAGAGAGGTGATATAGTCTTATTCATGCTAATTGATGGGCGAGTCTGATAATGAAATTCAAACCTCCATTCATGCCGTGGTGTGCGTCTGAGGTTGTGCGTGTGTAATTCTGAGCAATGGCGGCCCGTAAACTGTCTAATTGACCTTTCCACGCTCCACAAAGGACGGCTCCTCCACCCGCCTCCTTCCGGCTGCTATTCTCTCCCTTCTCCTCTTTCTGCCATCCTCCTTTTCCATTCTCCCTCGACACCTCCGCTCCCGCCGTCCTCTAGTTTCTCCTCTCCATTTTTACCCCTCTTTAACATTCATGCATTCATTTGTTGGTATACAATATGTCTGGCATTACTGCTCCCATCTTAGAGGATTGTTTAAAAATGAAATATTTTGCCTGACAGGATGCAACAATTACATTTCAAAAATTATATATTTTATTTGATGTATTTTTTCGAACATGTAAAAGGAAATAGAGAAATGATTGTACAAAAACAGACAGACAAAAATAAGTAATAATTACAGACAATGAAAAACATAAAGCAAAAGAAATGGTCAAATAAATAATGACTTGGTTTATATATTCGAAAAGGAGTGAGATATAGTAAAAATGTATGTAATCCAACCCCTTCTCCATAAGTCATTCAATTTTAATTAACTAGCTTCCTTATTCATTTAAACCTATACTATAATTAATTAAATGTATACATACATCCACATACTCAAAATTAAAAATTTGTGATTATTCATTATTATTTATAGAAAAAAAGAGGAAACAGTCAACAGATACTGTCCTAATCAGAAGACACTTCTAACAGATCCCAACACCAAAAGCAACCTTTCATGTCCACATGATACACCATTGGTAGTCAGCTGAGAACGCAGCTGAACAGAGCCATTTTCAGTGTTATTATATACCACTGGACAACCAGATAGCAACTGCTGTGGCAGCAAGATAGCCGAATGGCTGGCGTCAGTTGAGAAGGCAGCCAGAGAGAACTCATCATGTCTGCATGATACACCACAGGAAGGTGTCAGGTGTAAATGCTGCCGGTAACGGCATAATACAAGGAGCATGAAGGTTCCTGTAGAGCAGGTGGGAGGGGCGAAGGATGGCTCCAACAAACTCACGTGAGAGGTTTCTTTTTGTTTGTTTTGTTTTTTACATTTTACCACGTGCCTCCTAAGCATGTGCTTTTGTTGACATCCCAGTGTTAGTTGCCATGTGTTTTTGTTGCCTAAACATAACCAGCGCAATCTCACCATGTGCTTTTGTTGAAATCACAGTAGCAACATCCTGGAACATCAACAGCACATGTAGAAAGATACTTAGAGTGTAATATGCAGACATGGAAGTCCACTGCAAAGTGGTGATATATAATGACTTGGGATGAGAATGGGTCAGTGGGGCAGACAAAGCCCCGGACTTTAAGACTACAGTCGGTAATTTTTTTGAAAATAACTGTGTCAACATATTTGAAAGTCTAAGTCACATACAGTCCCAGTGGGTGTTGTCTTCTTCAGGGATTGTCCCTTGTCTCTGATTCTGTTCGTGAAATTCATGGACAGGATCTCAAGGCACAGCCAAGGGGAGGAAGGGGACCTCTGAATTGCATCTCTGCTCTTTGCAGATGATGTGGTTCTGTTGGCTTTATTACATCATGCCACTTCCAGCATGCACTGGGGCGGTTTGCAGTCGAGTGTGAAGCGGTTGGGATGAGAGTCAGCACCTCCCAATTCTGAGACCATGGTTCTGTGCCTGACAACGGTGCATTTCCCCCTCTGGGTTGGGAAAAAGATACTGCCACAATCGAAGGAGTTCAAGTACTGTATCTCAGGGTCTTGTGCACAAGCGAGGGTGAAATGGAACGTAGGATGGATAATGGTTTGACGTGAAATCAGCAGTGATGATGATGCTGCGTCAGACTGTTGTGGTAAGGAGGGGACTGAGCTGGAAGGCAAAGCTTTCGAAGAATGAGACCACAAATACATGCAGCTGAAATTAGTTATCCCCGCAGGGTTGTCCGTGTTCAGCATTTGAGATTGGTGAGAAGCGCAGACATCCTCACAATCAACATTGGATTGCGTTGTTTACGTCAAGACAAGTTTTCAGTTTCCCTTATTGAGTAACGATAACAGTCTGCTGGTATGGAAAGTTATTTTCTCTCACAGAGGCGCAGTCAGTCAGCTGCAGTCTGTTCAGGTGCAACTTTCTCGCTGAGACGATGCAACGTAAGGTGACGCAACAGGCAGCTTTCATCCCTGCTAGTTCTTCGATGTTGCATGAGTGTATCTAGGCCTTAACCCTCACTGTTGTATATTTGCTGCAACCACTCTCTTTTCCTAACTCTAAACATACTGTAGTTGCCATGCACTGATATCATAGAAAGCAAGATTTTTAAAAACTTTGGCATTGAACGTAATCCTTTTTTGACATCCTGTTTATCTCGTTCCCTGATGACTCTTCTGCCAAGTTTTCTATCTGCATTCTTGGTCATATTGGCTTTTGCAGACGAGGTTTTGGACCTCAGAGGCACTCCTCTCTGTCTTCCGCTCTACCTTTCCACCCTCTTCCTCTTTTTATTCCTCCTGCTATCAAGAGACTGTGTGAGAGAGAGATGATGACTGAGTGTCTAGAAGACAGGAATGTGTCCTTGCAGATAATTACCAGCACTGATGATTAAATACACCGTGTGTGTGTGTGTGTGTGTGTGTGTGTGTGTGTATGTGTGTGTGTGTGTGTCTGTGTGTCTGTGTGTGTGTGTGTGTGTTAAGTTTCAAACCTGCTGCTGTGTCCGAAACAGAAACAGCCGTTGATTTTGTGCTATAAAAAACAAAATTGAGTTGAAACAGAGTCCAATGACCTTTCAAAAAAACCTGAAGACATTTCTCTCATCTCTCCTTTCTCCTTTGAATGACCCTTCTATTTCTTTTCATCTGTCCTCTCTTCTCTTTACTTCGTCTGCTGCGAAGTAATGAGATTAGGGAAAATGTCTTGTGATGACCTCCCCATCGCAGGTCAACATCTGCCATTTTGTTTGATGGTGGAGATGGAAACTTGGAATGCCTCAAGCAACAAAAGTACTGTAGAGCCAGTTCAGAAGAAGAGTTAGTATGCCTCATGTATGCAGGTGTTTGTTCAGAATGATTTTATTATTCTGACTGAGTGCAGCTGCCTCCTTCTAGGCAGAAAATTAACTTTAAATGAGCTTAGATCTTAAATCTGCTGATGAGAGAATTCATGCCAGTGTGGATGTGTTCTTTCCAAGTCTGTCAATTTTTTTTTTACATCTGCACTGAAACACACTTTTAGGATTTCAGGGAGTACTAAAGCCTTAGTATGCCAAGGTCCAAGTAGCACTACTTTTCCTCAAATATCACATGAAGTCCTCCAAGGTCAGTGAAATGTGATACTGTGTCCTTCAACCTGTGCACTATAATTTTATCATCTTTTTTTCTTTTTTTTTTTTTTTGCTTCTTCCTATATTATTGTCTGGCGTGTTATGAGCGTCCTTTTTCTGACGTTTTTCTGGTAATCCATGGTTTCTGGTTGTAGAATGATTGAACTGTAGTTTTGTGCTTAGTTGCTTCTGTTGTTTTATGAATTAAATCTGCCACAGACCGTGTGAATTCACTAATGTACTTGTAGACAACAACAGTGGTAAACTGTAATTTAAGGCGACAGTTTTGAGATGACTGACTATGGGACCTCTCCAAAACATTTTCATGTTTTCAGAAACATGTTTTAGCTTACTGTTTCACTGTAATACCGGCCGCCATTGTTTCACACAGATCAGTCCGTGAGTGACCTCGCCCACCGGCAGGAGCGTGTAGTGGTCTGCTGCGGTGCGCTGCATTCTGGTAGCTGTTGGTTTCTTCCCATTGAGCCTGTAGCACCAATTTCCAAAGTATTTGCATCTTTCTACTGCAGAGACAGTTTTATGTGAGGACATCTTTACAGCGATGATATGCTCCTTTAAGTCCTCTATGGTATCTCTCACTTGAGACTCGTAAGCAGCCAATGCACTGCTCTTTGGAGCTGTCTTTCCACATTTTAAGCACAAGTGACTGATTCCATCCATCTGTGTTCTCAAGTGATGTTGCCATCTGCTGGCATATGATAACAACACCACCGGTTATGTATGGCCGCCTTCTCAGTTGACACCATCCAGCCGTGTTCCCGGTGGACGCGGGAGGTGGCTTTTGGCGCACTGACAGAGCAGACGTATTTGACGAGTTTGGAATGACAATAGGCTGATCTGACATTTATCCCCACTTCATACAATGAATAGTCAGCTTTTTTGGATAGTTTTACAACCACATCTGTCACTGTTGTTTGTATGTGTACAGTTGAGTACAATGCCATTTTTGTCTTTTGGAAGAGACTTTGAATATGTGTGTCATCATCCCCTTTGCAATTTCCCTGTCCCAGCTGATTACATGTGTTTCATTTTTGTTGTGAAAACCCGGACCATGATGCAATTATAACACCTCCTTTAAATTGTCACCAAGCTGTCATGCAAAACTGAAAAACTACGTTTTCAGAACCCAATTATTTTCCAAAAACACAGAAAATATTGTAATGATGAATTTCTTCTCTAAATGCACTCATAAGTCATTAGTAACAAAAAAAAGATTCATTATGATTTTTCTGTCCATTCCGATGGATGAAGAATGTCATTGCAGAAATCGCCTTAAAGTAAAAATGAAAATAAATGGTCTTAACAGACTTTACTGACAAAACATGTGGGATCATTTATTTTTCATTAATAAGTAACACATATCAGTGAATAAAGTGATGATTTAAAATACATTTCATACATAATTTTTTATCGCATTTGTCATTGTGATTCAAAATATCAACAATTTCTGTATCTCCTGAAAAACCCATAGAGATAAATGTTCCATAAACCTCATCAATAAGATGCAATACACACTGATTTTATCACTACACAATCAAATCTGAACAGTACTTCCCTATTTAAACAGTATTTCATTCATTTTCTGTTGACATTCAAATCTACCGTCTATTCCAATGGACAGATGTGTTTAAAAAAAATCCTGAGTAAAAGCTGTACATCTTTCATATGATTTTTTTTGACATGTAAAAGTAATATTACATCTCAAGTGCACTTCAAAAACTGTTCAAACGCAAATTATATACTTCAACAACATGATTTCTAGACTGAAACGTGCCTTGTGCTTCATCCTTGCCTTACGGTCAGCCATGCTTGTTAAAAAGGGGGTGTGGCTCTTCTGAAGTCCACTCTAGATGATGCGGCAGTCTCTTATTGGTGTATAAAGATTGCATCAAATAAGTCTGTGCATTTGGGAGATGTCAGATGGCATTAATCATGGATCTACACACCCTAAAGAAGTTCTCCGAATGGACAAAGGAAATTGCACAAATTGAAATTGCGCATATAAAATATGCCCAATGGAAACACCTCAATTTAGAAGAAAATTCCATTCAAAAGTTTTTAAGCTTGCATGACATGGTATTTCAGGCGATTCGAAAAAGACAGTATATTTCTCAAAACTGTAATGGGAACACATTTTTGGCTTTTATAGGTCACATGATGCACAATAAAGTGTCTGTAGGAAGTGGCTCCCTCAGGCATCATGCAGCAGGTGCTACAAGAGGTGTTATTTCATCACAGGACAGAAAATTTGAGCAGATCCTCCAGAAGTTTTAAATCCACAATTCCTCTGTAAAAATCGTAGACTACCACCTCCCAGAAATCTCTCATATGTGGCTGCTCCCATGTATAAGGGGCTTGCCTTTCCATTATCTCTTGCATAACATGCCTGTGTAGCCTTCAATTGGAAATGACAGTTAGTGTGGTGTCTGCAATAGAAATAAAGCTGCTAAAGATTTGAACATCCATCACCATGCTTCTTGGAATGTTATCGCGAGAGGAGAAGTCGCATAAAATCTCGAGAGAAGTCGCGTGACATCACTCAATGAAACGCAGTCATCTCTCAATTGTTTTTTATCGACATTTCCAAAACATCACTTAAGTTTTGCACAAATCTGTAACAGCCTAATGACATCTGAAGGAGTACTAACGCTGGCTACAAGCACCTTCAGTCTTAAAAAACTGACATCACCAGTGGCCTTAAAAGTCTAATGTTACCTCAGGCTTCCTACATGGCTAATTCACATTACAGTATGAACTTTGAGTCAGCTAACGACTCTGACCTCGCTGTAGATGGAGTTGGCTGGTGTTAATGACCCTGTCTTTAAGCAGACCAATGGATGTACCACCCTGGGCACTGAACTGCTTAATCATAAGGGGACAAGAAAAGAGATCAGACAGAGAGAGATAAAGTGAGAGGAAAGCAATGGGGCGGTGGTTCAGGCAACCATGACGATCACCCTGAATCGGACAATGATCCCATACCCCTGAGTTCACATGGCAAGACGAAAAGAGCAAGGAGGGGTGATGGGGAAAGGGAGCTAGATGAGGAAGAGGTAGTCTGACAGATCCTTAATTAGCTGCGGTAATGATTAAGAGAGGAGAGGGGAAGAGAAATCAGTGGGATCGTCAACACCTTTGTGCATCTGCGAGGTTTCGTTATGCACAATGTTGCTGCGCCTGTCAAGCGCTCCGTTCGCACATATTCTCACAGTTTAAAAAGATAACAGTGGTGGTTATTTTTGTGGGCTCTTGATTTCAGATGGGGGCAGACAAAAGCAGCCTCTCATTTCTTGTAATTGATTTTGTTGGATGTCAGATTTTATCAGATGTAGCTAGCTGGCAAATTTATTTTAGCTAATGTTGGGCTGTCTTTGACTTTTTATTGTGTCTCGCTGAAGGGTCCTGTAGAACAGTCTTAAACTCTTGGGAAAGTTTGGTTCATTTTATGCACTTTTCATTTGTCATTTTTGATCCTTTTAATTTTTGGCAAGATTGTGTATTTTTCTTTAATCTTGGAATTTCCAGCTCAGCTCTAACAATAAGTCTAAAAAACACTGTCTAAACAAAACTGTTACATTCAAGCAGGTGTATTTTTATAGTGATGCTCAATTAGGAGCATGTTGTGGCAAAAGCTAAAACAAAAAAACAAAACAAATATGATAATAATAAAATTTACCACTAATCAAACTCTGTAAATAGTATCTCTCCTACCACAGCCTCATGCACACACTTGAATATGTAGAGAAACCCAAAGTTGGCAGGCCAAGAGTATCTTGCTAATGTTAATTGTTAAGCTATAGTTGGGAACTCACTACTGAGAGGGGTGTAACAATTGGACATAATAATGTCATTCTGTAATGGAATATTAATATAATATCACTATTTTCAAGGCAATGCTGGGTTATACCAGCGTCAACACAGTATAGTATGCAAAATGTCTTTGTTTTATAATGCAATATGACTCTGATGTCAACATTATTGCAAAGATGGCTAATATGATGTCACTATTATAGTAAGGATACTGTTATTGCCATGTTATGTCAATATCTTCAGAAACTGTATTATACCTCTCACACACATTTAACACAAATAAGCATACATACAAACACACGTGCAGACACCTGTTCGCACACTTGCCTTTCATCTCCCTGTCTGTTTCCAGAATGCCCCCAACCTGCACACACATGTCACTGTCACACACACACACACACACACACACCAATCTCTGATTCACCACACGTGAGCAAACACAGACATGCACACACACATACCTGTTGCAGGAGAACACACATTGCACTGCCATGGCTACCATGAAGCTGACCCAGTTTCCATGGCGACAGAGATGGGGTCGGTTGCTGGCTGCCAATCCCCAGAACACACCCTTTTTTCAGTAATACATGGGGGGGGGGGCAAAGAGAGAGAGGGAGGAATGAAAGTGTTAAAGCAGCAATTGAGAGATAATGAGTGATGGAGAGAGAAGGATAAAGAGATAAGAGAGATTGAGGGAACAGATGGACAAGAATGGGAAAGCAGTTAATTAAAAAAAGGGAGAGAGGAAATTGTGCGTGAGGAAAGTGGAAAGATTGATAGAGTTTGAAATAAAACTGTAAAAAAAAAATGTAAGAAGATAAATTATGTCGGAAAAAAAATTGACTGAGTAGTAAACCAGAGCAGACAGTATTTGTATTGGTGCCAAACTATGAAATTTAGATTTCCAGGTTGGTCACATGACACCAAGAAGGGACAAAAAACCTAATCCTATAGACTTACATTGTCGAAGAGATGTCTCTAAATCAACGGACAATTTTTTAGGTCCATCAACTTACCAGTCAAACACTTAATTGGCCCTTTTAAATCATTATGTCCAAAAAGTCTGAAAATTTGCTAAAAGCCAAATCCTATTTTCTCACTGTCATTTATGTATATTAAAGAGAGGTTGAGACCAAGCATTTGGGAGGCAGAGTTAAAGAAAACACAAATGCACTATTGGCCCATGGATGCATAAGATCGGGTAATTTTAAAACCCAGAAATGAACTTTTTAGGCTTCATGCGCTACTGAGCAACGTTCATAGATAGAAACTAACTAGATCCCAACTCGTCACATGGTGCCGCTCTGTAACTACTACTTATGATGTTTTTGGTATCCTTCTGCATCAGCTGCTTACACTCCGTTACCGTGATGTCAACAAATGCACATGGTGGGATGAAGCGGCGTGATCATTATGTTTACACAACAGCATGGACGGTCACCAGATTTGGGATTAGGCAACAAAGTTACAGACTGTTAGGTTTAGGCAAAAGAAGCACTTGGTAAGGTGCAGGGAAAAAAACCCACACATCCACATTGGATGTGTGGGGCCCATCCCATAAACGCACTCCTTATATTACGTGCTTACCAGCAGCATTATTACTTGATGCTATCCTCTAGCGTTTTGTGTGCATGCAACCAGTTTCATCTGGCCATGTTCTCAAGTGATGCCCCCAGTGAGCGTTGCATGTGGATGTGCTCGGTGCCATCAGGCCGGCTGCCAGCGTATGATCAACAACACACAATTCTGTCCGAGCATCTGACGACGTCCACTGTCGTTCCGGTTGGACAAGGAAGGTGGCTTTTGGCATCACACTCGTACGCCAACAGCACTGACTGAGCCGTGCTATTTGACGAGTTTGGAGTGAGCACAGGCCGAATGAACAGGCTGCTGCCTCAAATGCTGTATCCAGTTCTCTGTATACATCCATGCTCTGGCCCGCCTGGACAGATTTTTAGCAGTCTGAGACCATCTGGCAGATTACAAGTTAATCTAATGTGGGGTATAATTGAGATGAACACCGTAAAGAAGAGCAACACTGAATCACTTTTTGGAAACAAGACAGCTGCAGCTGATGTGGAACTATCTGTTAAACATGCTTTTGCATTAACAAAGTGGACGCTTTATTTTTGTCAATAGAACAATGAACTGTACGTAAAGTGTTTCTCGAGAAGAAAGATGTGTTTGCATTACTTCCATTAGTATTGGCAAAAATGTTTTATACCAACTAATAATACATTGCAAATTAAAAACAAGCAAAGAATAGAGAAAAGTGTGAAAAATAATTAGTGCTGTGCAGCAGATCTATGTTTGGTCTGATCTATGTTTTTCCTGTCCCGGAGATCATCTTGCAACCCCTCAGCATGATGGATTACTGAATGGGCCCAGAGTGTCAGAAAGAGACTCAAAATGACCACAAAAAGACGGGAGATGCAAAAGAACTGCAAAGAGACAACAAACAAATACAATAAAGACAAAAAACAACCACAAGAAGACACAAAATAACTACAAAGCAACACTAAAAAACAAAACAGACTCAAAATTACCTTACAAAGTTACCTTAAAAACACACAGAACAACTACAAGGGTACACAAAGTGATCACAAAGAGACACAAAACCACAAAAAGACACATCATGATTACATGATGTTTTTAAAAGAAATCAAGCCAGTTTGCTCAGGTTTCAAAGGGTTTAAAATGGACCCTTATAGCTTAAATTCATCGAGAATTTTTGTTCTTTCTGGATTCTTGGAGTCACCGAGGAGGCTTGCCAGAGAATGAATAAATGAATAAATTCTTTACGAATTCAGCGTAACACATAGTGAGTTACTGATATGCAAATAGTCATTTTGGGGACGAAGTCTTCCTTTAACACAGGGCAATGTTAGCTTATTGTATGGATAAGGTAGATATATTTATTCAAATGTTAGATTATACTTAATTCTCAGTGTGGTGACAAATTAATTGTGGATAGTGAGTGCATGGATAGTATACAAATTATTATTACAAGGGCAGCAGGTTTTACATATATATATATAGTGATGATGGGCGCTCCAATTGACAAGCAATGATGAAAAAAAAAGAAAAATGATTAAATCTATATTACATAAAAATCCGTAGTCCTTTCTGCCTCCTCCCCTGCCGACCTCTTCTTCACGGCTCTCTGCCATGACAAGACTTCTGTGGCAGAACAAAGCTGGAAATCAGTTTCTATTCTTGTAGATATAAATGTATTACAGCAGACAGAAGGTGATGTATGTTACACAGGCCCTAAAATATCTGCCGGGGTAAATTTAGGCACAGCTCGCCTCAGGCACAGTAGAACAGAATAGAATATATGAATGAGAGCTGGGCTGCTGGACAAGCTGCATGTCTGTGTTTACTATGACAAAGATAACAGGTGGTGGTCATTTGTGGTGTGTTTGTGTGTGTGGAGAGAGAGGGAGTGAATGAAGGAGAGCGAGAGGCGAAGGTGACCGGGATTTTCACTTCAAAGCCAGGCAAGAGCACAGCGCAGATTAAAGCGCAACAGGAATCAAAGAGCCTCAGGTGGTCAGCGACACACAGGTGTCCCCCCTATATCTGTGTGTGTGTGTGTGTGTGTGTTTGTTTGTGTGTTGCAAAAGAGAGCACCCATCTATTTTTACCTCTCATCTCTCCCAACACCTCTCTGGGTTCTCGCTCTCTTTGGTTTGTCTGTGAGATTTGTGGCTTTCAGTGTTGTCAGAGATGAAGGAAGTCTCCCGCAGACGAGAGCTGCTCTCACTGCGTTTGACCTTGTCCACAGAAGATGCAACGTTTGAGGAGACTTTTACAGTCTGCAGCTTCCTGTGTTGCACAGAAAAGTCAGACTGCCGCTATTTGGGATAATAGTGCAACTACTGAACACGAGAGACAAACAGGCCCAGTTCTAGACTGTTTTTAATAAGGGGGCAGTAAGAGATGTTGGTAGGTGATGAGATGAGTTCGTCTTAAGCACATGCTTAACT
Source organism: Plectropomus leopardus (assembly GCF_026936395.1). Lineage (NCBI taxonomy): Eukaryota > Metazoa > Chordata > Actinopteri > Perciformes > Serranidae > Plectropomus > Plectropomus leopardus. Next base: position 5,171,030 of record NC_142192.1, read on the forward strand.
GTTTTATGTTTTTGTACAAAGCTTTTTGATGAACAAGCTCAGTTTTGTGCCTTTTTATGCACTATGGCAGTAATACTCAACCCACAGCACGCAGTCCAAATCTGGCCCCCCACAGGGTGCCAGGTGCCCCCCCCCAACCATTTTCTAATTCAAAATGAAAAAAATAGAATAGAATGATTCACACTGGGAATTGTTTTTGTACTTTTAGTATCCTCAAAGTAGAAGCACCATTTTAGTGTCCTAAGATCCTAAAAATGTCCTAAAATCCTAGAAATGTTCTAAAGTCTGAAAAACATCCTAAAATCCTAGAAATAGCCCCAAAATCTGAGAAATGTCTTAAAATCCGAGAAATACCCTAAATTTATTAAAATGTCTTAAGTCCTAGACATGTCCTAAAATCTGAGAAATGTCCTTAAATCTTTGAAATGTTCTGAAATCTTTAAAATATCCTAAAATCCTAGACCAAAATAAAATCTTGAGCAATGTCCTAAAATCTTCAAATCGTCCTAAAATCGTAGAGATGTCCTAAAATCCTAGAAACACGTATAGGGCTTCAGAAACTGGCCCCCAGCCTCCTGTCATTTTGCAAAAGTGGCCCCCAGGAAAAGCAAGTTGAGTATTCCTGCCATAGTGACGATAACCATTTAAAATGAACATTTTTCATTGCTAAAGATACCAATGTTTGGCATCCACCCCATGCCCATGCCTAGAACCGGCCTAGGAGACAAACAAACCTGAAAAGTATTATTATAACATAGTTATAAAAAATATACACTCAATGGGAGTGTTATATTATAATCTAATCTGTATAAAATACACGGCCCCCCAAGTCAGTATTGCCCTGAAGATTAGTCAGTGGCAGGAGGAAAACAGAGCCAAAAGGAGTGCAGAGAGAGAGAGAAAGAGAGAGAGTGAAAGAGAGAGAAAATATGAAAGGGGGTGTGAGCTAAGAAGAGGAGAAAAACAGGAAGGACAGGTGAGAACTGTTAAAGGACAAAGTAGGGACCAAGACAGTACATGTCCTTAAACAGCACGCATTTCAAATCTGTCTTTTTCTTGACTCACTCCTCACAGAGCTGACACATCTGATCTGATATGTGAAGGTGCGTTTTCTCACCGAGGAGAGGAAACCTCTATCAGCCAATCACACACACACACACACACACACACACACACACAGAGCATCTTCCCTTTAAATATCAAAAGGATGGATGGATGGATGGATGGAGGGATGGACAGACTGTTGGATGGATGGACGATGGATCGATCGACAGACTGATGATGGATGGATGGATGGATGGATGGATGGATGGATGGATGGACAGACTGATTATGGAGGATGGATGGATGGATGGACAGACTGATTATGGAGGATGGATGGATGGATGGACAGACTGATTATGGATGATGGATGGATGGATGGATGGACCGATGGATGGACAGACTGATGATGGATGGATGCATGGATGGATGGACAGACGGATGGATGCAAGGATGTGAGGATAATGAGAGGAGAGGGGAAGCCACTTTAGACTACTGACATTTACTTTGGATGGATGGACAGACTGTTGGATGGATGGACGGATGGATCGATGGACAGACTATTGGATGGATGGATGGATGGATCAATGGACAGACTGATGATGGATGGATGGATGGATGGATGGATGGACAGACTCATTATGGATGGATGGATGGACCGATGGATGGACAGACTGATGATGGATGGATGGATGGATGGATGGACAGATGGATGGATGCAAGGATGTGAGGATAATGAGAGGAGAGAGGAAGCCACTTTAGACTATTGACATTTACTTTGTTTCACCTCGTAAGTGAAGTGTGCAAAGGAGGGAGAGGGAGAAATAGGGCAAACAAGTGTCCACACCCTCATGCAACACACACACACACACACACACACACACACACACACACACACACACACACACACACACACACTAATACACTCCGTAAAGTGCTTCTCCCTTGCCGAGTGCTAACCATGCAGACAGCCATCAGAGGCCGTCCCTCCCAGTGGAGAGCGACTGGCGAGGGTCACAGGGCTGAATCTCTCAGCTTCCCACTCGTAGCCAGCCACAGCTCTCCACACACCCACTCTGCACTCCAACGCGGGGGAGAAGAGTGTGTGAGCTCCATTTACCGCCCCAACTGCTGAAGTAGTATCGTGCAATGCTAAAAGTGTCTCCGTTGCTTACACTGTGCAGAGAGCAGGACACATCAGCTTAACACACTTTTTTCACCCTCCCCTCTCCTCTCCTCTCCTCTGTCTTGGCAGTCTTCCAAGTACACATTGCCACACATATGGGTAAACACACACACAAACACACACACTGACGAGTGTCTGCCTCAGCACAGGTTGCCATAGCAACACGGTCAGCAGCGTTCTTGCTCTTTGGCTTTGCCGAGCATGACAGCGAGGCTATCTGGTATTTGAAGTACACTCACACATGCACATATGTACCCACCTTTTTACACGTGCACACACACACACACACACACACATTCACGTTTAAGCATGCGTGTTTACTAAATAAAAAACTAGGAATGTAAGAGATATATTATTTTGCATATTTAGTCTGATTCATTGTTCTATCTCTGGTGGTGTTAGAGCTGATTTGGTGGCTGTCAATTTTCTGAACATGATAAAAGATCAGCAGTGGCAAAATTAATAAACACTGCCATCCACAGCACAAACTCTGCAAATGCATCAACAACCACAATGACCTCATAAAATAAACAATAAATAGCCAGAAGTATGTTAACATCTGAGCACAAAATATATGGAAACGTTAATCCTTTCAAATCTGGATCGATCAGTTTTCTTGTGCTGTGTTCAGACGCCTTTCACGAGATATATGACCCTTTGAAAACTGTGGTTGGTGGTTGGTGGTTTCATTTGATTTGAAAGATGGGAGGATTATTAGAAAATAATGCAAAAAAATTAAGGAAAATGTCCCAAAAATTATGTTTGTAATAATAAAGTTAGAATTAATATACATATATTTCCTAGGGCACTTTCCTTTTTATTTTATGTATTTATTTATTATTTGGCTATTTCAGGTGATTTTCTTGTAACTTTTTTTCCCTTTGTCTTGAAAAGTAGCTTGATTTAAAAAAAAAAAAAAAAAACAGCTTGCTTAAGTTTGAAAAGTTTAAACATGTCAATTCAAAACCACGGGCACAACTGTGCTGCTATATAACAGCCTCAACTGCTCTGGTGTGAGACCTGTCCACATACTTTTTGACACATACTGTTGGGTTTTTTGTGTAAATCTAAGTATTTATTGTGATTGATGCTACAATCACCCTTACTCACACATACAGGTGATGAACTTTGAAACTTCAGGACCAAGATCAGCGACACACAGAATCACTGTAATGAGCACATGTGACCACTAGAGGGAGATATGATTCAAATCAGCAGCTCTGTGACCACTAAAAGGTTATCAGTGACTGTGCCTTCTGGGCCTTTTCTCATATTAGCACTAGTGTTTGCTGGTGCTAATTCTGTTGATCGTCAAGACACTGAACTCGTGGTCACTGAATGACTCATCAAACAGGCATTTACATAACCACACATGTTTGAGGGTTATGCACATGAGTGTATGTAAATGTACAGAAATGTTGTCCTCAGTAAAGCTGGTATCATTACACTGATAGGCTTTAAAATAAAAGGGGAACTATGCCCATTGAGAAATTCATCTTGTTACCATTGTGTAACATGAAATCCAAAAGCGTGAGTGCTAAAATTAAATTTGTGATGTTATAGGGCAAACAGGCTGGAGCTGCTACATAGATGGTGAAAGATGTTCTAGATCAGTGGTTCTTAACTAGCAGGTCAGGGTCCAAAAGTCGGTCACAAGTCCGTCCTGAATGAACGAATGTGTCACTTAAAAATAAAAGGAATTATTTTTTTTGTAGTACAGTGAGCTTTTATTTTGAAGTACAGTGAGCTTTAGCTTAGTGCTTTTTCCTGCTGCTGCTGCTGCGTGATGCCTACCTGAGCCATTATGCGCATGTGCGAGCGGTCCGCCATTCTTGACAGGTACCTACGGCAACTCAACTTGGACAAAACAGATGTGTGAGTACCTGATCCGTTTTGCATTCATAATGAATTAGGCCTAAAGATCCTTCTATGACGCTATGAAGTTTCACAGAAATAAGTGTTATTTTCAAACCATGTGTAAGGGAATAGCATTTTATTTTAATAAAGAATATCCCTGTTGTTCCACAGAAAATATTTATGTTAAGAGACATGATGCTTTAAAGTCACTGACCATGCTAAAGCGATGACTGACCATACTAAAGCATGTCTGTTATTTGTAAAGTCAAAATTCCAGGGTAACCTACCTATCATATTTCAGCAAACACAAAGGTCATGGTATAATATTAGTCCCGTGTGAATTGGCATCTCTGTCATTTGCAGGCGATTTGGGGTTGTTTTGTTTTTGTTTGTTTTTTTTCTCCCTGAACCCTGAATACATGTGATATGTATGTTTTTGGAAGCACTACTTTTTGTAGAAAGATGTACTAACAGCTTATGAGGACAGCCTGAGAGAATATAACAATTAGGTGGACTCAGTAAGAGAAAATGAGAGAATGATTGTACCTAGAAGTGGGAACGACATATATTTTCTAAACTGGTTGAAGTTTGGTCTGCTAGATGGCTGTGGGATATATTTTTAATGTAGTACATTTTTTGGGTTGTATAGAATTAAAAACAACCTGTTCAACTTAACTTATTGAAGTTTTTATTCAGACATTTCTTTATTTATCTTTATTTCTTTTGCCCCTTTTGTACTTGTTGCAGTTTTTTTCTTTTGGTTATAGGTTTAGATCTCGAATTTTGATAATGAAAATAATGATAATAGTGGTGTTTATGGTCATAAAAATAAAAATGTATAGATGACAGGGAAATGAGAAGAGCTTATCCTCTTATTTCTACATCAAAGACAATGTAAAAATCTCAACAATCAACAAACATGAAGTTAATTTTATTTATTGATTCATTTTATTATTCGTATTATTAATATTGGATTATATAACAATAATAATAATAATAATAATAATAATAATAATTATTATTATTATTATTATTATTATTATTATTATTATTATTATTATTTATAAAAAATATTTTTAAAAAAATAGATAAAATAAACAAACTAAAATTAGTGACATCACATAAAAGTAACATAAACTATACATGTAGCTGAGGATGTTACAGTGGGCCTCACAGACCCAGATCAGCATCAGGTGTTCAGCCCAAGCTCAAGGAGACGAGGAACAACTCGCCATAACCCTTCGATCAACATCAGGCAAAGACCATTCCAAGGGAGATCACCTCTCCTTGGACAGCTGTGTGTGTATGTGTGTGTTTGGGCACTGGTGGGTGAAGTGAATGGCATTGACCATGTTTCTATGCAATTTCAGAGGGCCCAAGTTTTGCAGCATAACATTGAAATGTAACAAATTTATCCATGTTATTTGCATCATCCAGCATCCCTCTTATACAGCGAAAGATCTCATTTTCAGCTCAGAGATCAACGAGCTCCCGAATCTGATTGTTTTCTGCAGACATTTAGGGTGATATCGGCCACTTTTTGGTAAACTTAGCTTGGGACACTAACAAAAAACATATATGCCATTTACATGTGCTTTTATGATTAATAGTGATTGTTTTTGATAACTTTGTGTTGAAAGAATGTAATAAATTACAATTATTTAGGCCCTACAGGTCTTGATACCTCAGCCGTGCCAACTTATTTTCATGAGCAGTGTTCAGGTAAAATGAGCCAGCAGATCAGGTAAAATGGGCCAGTCAAACTGGGAAGAGAGTCATTTCGAGTCATTTATCATCAACATTAATTTTAAAATACATCTGCTAATACAGCAACATAACATTTAAATTGTATAAAACCCACAAATTACCCACAAAATACTTAAATTCATTTTCAAATAGCATATATTATTGATGAACTGATATAAGTGGAGTGTGTGTGTGTGTGTGTGTGTGTGTGTGTGTGTGTGTGTGTGTTAAAACAACACATCTATAAAGACAACAACAACACATTTATCATTTCCAAATATCAAAGCCAAGATGTCAGCTGATGTCACTGGTGTGTGTGCGCATGATGAAAAGGTTTTTCAGACACAGTCTTTGCAAATGAAGCCATCATCATCACAAATACCATTCTCTTCAGCACAGCTCTCATGGAACCAGGTGTAGCCTTCGGATCACCTTGGTCACCGTAGTGGGTCTTGCAGACTTTGCTGGGTGATTTCTCCCTCTTATCATTCTTGTTGTCCTGCTTTTTTTCTTTTTGTTGCTCGCTGTCTTGTTTCTTTCTGGCTAGCTCTTTTGTTCTGATATATTCAATGTGTTGCTCACTTGTGAGGTTGTATGATGGTGGCGTCATTCTCCTTCTGATGGCCCTCTCCCTTCGCGGCTCTGGGATCAAGTCAGTAAATGTGACCGATCTCACAGACTAAAAGGAAAGAAAATAATTCCCAGAAATAGCCTATGTTAAGAAATAAGACATTAAGTGTACATTTGATAGGGACTTTATTGTTTGTGTATGTGTGCGCGTGCGTGTGTGTGCGTGTAGCCTATGTTTTACAGTAGCTTTGTATAAAATATCACTTACTGTGGAGGTGGAAGGTCCCTCATCCTGGGAGTGGGTTTCTTCCTGAGGTGTAAACTGACTGAAAAGGTCACCATCTTCCTCCAGCACAAACAACACCTCCTCATGGTCATTTTGGAAAAAGTAGAGTGGTTCCACAGGAGGTAGCAGAGGTGTCAGGGTAACAGGGGTCTGAGGTCTGGCTGGCGGATCGGCAGGCGACAGTGGTCTGGCTGGAGGGTGGGAGGGCTGATGTCCAGAGGGCTGGACCGATGGCTGCAGGGCAGATTGGGTCGAGGTCAGCAGGGGCGATGGTGGTCCAGTGGGCGGGGGTGGGAGAGTGGATGGCACTCTTTCGTTGGTATTGCTGGGGGCAAAAGCTGTCACAGGAAGGATATCTTTGTTGAGAGGGAACATCCCCATCCCCCGGGACCCTGCCTGGGCATTTTCAATGGTGGCAGCCTTTGCCCAAGCCCTGCTGAACACTGCAAAAAATTCCGTCCTAGGCAGTTTCTGTCCAGCCATCATCCTTGTCCACTTCCTCCCCTCCTGGTCCCAGTGGTGTTTCAGACTCTTGAAGATGTCCTTGTCTGCCGGTTGCAGCGCGTGGGTTGTGTGGGCAGGGTAGCACATAATGTGCACGCTCTTGCTCTTCAGTAGCCTCGCTCTTGCTCTTCAGTAGCCTGATGAACTCCAGGTTGCACATGTGGCTACTGTGGCCATCGAGGAGGAGAAGGCGGGGCCTGGGGTCATCCCTAGGGAGGGACTGAATGAACATTTGACCCCACTCCTGGCAGAGGTCAGAGGTAATCCAGCCATTGTCTGAACACCTTACGCTGGTGTTCTCCGGGCATCCCTGGAGCCACTCCTTACGTACACACTTCCCCTTAAAAATGACCATGGTGTGGCTGTATGTTCCTTCAGCGTTTAATGCTGCCAGACAAGTCATTGTCTCCCCCTTCTCTCCGGCACACACCTCCACACATGGCTGGCCGACTTGTCCAACAACTTTTGTTGAGCTGAACTGGTCCTGAAGCCCGGACTCGTCGCAGTTTCATAAATGTGAGGGTATGTCTTCAATTCCTAGCCCGACCAAAAGACTCTCATATTGGTTAAACCACTGACCACCACTTTGTTCAGGCCAGCAGCCCGTGCCGCAGGCAGAACCTCTGGCTTGCAAATCCCGAGCTCTGGGTTGCGCTTTAGAGAGTTTGAAAGTTTGTGTGTGTGTGTGTGCGTGCCTGTGCACATATGTGTGTGCATACACACACACACACACACACACACACACACACACACACACACACACACACACACACAGGTATTTGTTTGTGTGTTAGTGTGTGACACAGAGAATGGCCCATTTTAGCTGAAACCATGTGGCCCAACTTCCTCAGTAGGTTAAGGTAAATTGAGCCACTAACATAAGTCTAATTTTTCCCAAAAATATGTTCATATGGCACACTAAAAGCATTATTTCTGATAAATATCATTAAGATAGATATTATGCATCATTATTTTTATATGTACACCCGTTTTTTATTGCTTTATCATCCTTCCATCATTGTTGAGTAAGATTTGGTATGCCATGGTACTCACCATGCAGGTTTCTGGTGCAGCATTGAGCTGAGGCATTGCTCCGCCCACCATAGCAACCATAGACCAATCAAATCAGTTGCTACCTGTCAAGTACAGTTTGAAATCATTTGCAGTCATTGGCTCTAAATTCCAGAGGGGCAGGGACCCCCAAACTTTAAATGGCCCATTTTACACATTATAACACATCATCTAATGGTCACACTCATGCTAAATATGACCCCATCCTGCCCAGCTGTAATGTTTTCTACAGAAACTGCTTCGGCTCTGTTAATGTCTCCTGTGGTGATTAAAGGAGAGATTAAACGTCCGCCCAGTCTGTGATTGTATGGTCTATACAGATCAGCGAGGAGGTATAATGGAGCGAAAGTTTCAGTTTTCAGCAGGACATAAGCTCAGACATACTAGCTGTGTTGGAAACTCACCCACTCACTCTTCTCTATGTTGTGTGTATCAAGTGAACTATACAGGGAATAACCAAGAGATTTCAGGCACTACGCTAGAATTATCTTCCTCCAGAAATGCATTACTTGATTGCATTGTTGTATGCAGGAGTAAAATGTAGGGTACATTATATGTATACTCTATTTATTTATATTGCACTACATTGTGGATGAAATTATACGCTCAGAATTGGAACACCACTACAAAATGGCAAACAAATTATATAGTGCACTATGTTTGTGATAGGGAACAGTTTGGAACAAAGCTGCTGTTTCAGACAGAGGTGCTGAAGCAAAGGGCAGTATGAGACATGATGTGTTTTGTTTTTGAACATTAATGCATGAAAACCTATTCTAGTAGGCCCCCAAAATACAAATATGATCCCGAAAATTAGCATAATATGGCCTCTTTAAGCTAAATCAGTTTATGTATGGTGAAAGCACACCCACTGTGTCATGCAGGGCAACAGATGCTTAAGTGCATGATAATTGAATCATCATACAGTTTGCATTTAGCAATTAATTTTATATATAGCACATTTCTTATCCAAAGGCTATACAGATTAATCAAGTCAAAAGTTATTATAGGCCAATCACAAGGCATGATCCAGGGGCTGCACAACTAGTAATTTCAATTTATTAAATCCAACTTCACAAATCACACTTAGCCTCGAAGAGCTTTACAACACAAGACATGTCTGTCCTTGGACCTTTACAGTGGAGAATGAAAAACTTCCCCAAAAAAAACAGCCAATGCAGAATAAATTCCAGCACCATGATGATTTGAATGGATCACGAAGTGCCTGGATCCACAAGGTGGTAATTATTATACATTGGGGGAACATACATTATACATATTGGGGGAATGCCCCCACCCACCCAATATAACTAAAAAACAAATTTGCTATGCTTTAACAGGCAACCGCCATTTGAAAAATTATCATCAGCAAATGTAATCATAATCATATATAAAATAAAAAAATGTTCTTATTATTACTGGTACACTACAAGTAGTTCACTGCAGTTCTGCATGTGGTTTGTCCAAGTGGTGTTGCCATACCTCAGGACACAATCAATGTCAAACATGGAACTGTGTCTCGATTTCATGACATTCAAATGTTTAAAAAAAATGGAAAACTACAGTAAATATAGAGTGTTTAGGTCTTAATCATTGGATATTTGTGTAAACTGTACAGCTTTACTTGCTTTTTTTTTTTTTTCAATTATCTTTTTATTTAGTTTTTAAATTTCAGAACATACAATCAGGGAGATGAAGAGAAAAATACACAAATAAAATAAAAGAAAAGAAAAGAAAACATAAAACATAAGAAACTAATACATGACAGACAACAACAAGAAGTACAGCAGAGTAAATTAAATCAGTCCATGGTCACAGTTCATCCTCTGAAAGTAGTATTTGAGCATGCCAAACCCTGATGATGTGTGTCAGAGGTCCATAAGTGGTTCCCATATCTTCTGGAAGGCATCCCCCTTGTTTTTTAGAGTATATGTGCGTTGCTCCAGTCTTAAAGTTTCATTTAAGATTTCTTTAAACAAGTCAAATGATGGGGGTCTTTGTTGATTCCATTTGAGCAAGATGCATTTCTTTGCTATATAAGATATCATGGTAATCCTCTTCCTGTGTGTGGCGTCCAGTGTCTTGTCCAGTTCCGTACCAAAGAGGTACTGTGTTGGTGTAATGTCCAACGGCGTTTCCACAACCTTAACAGTTAAATCATGTATTGCCTTCCAGAAATATTTTAATTTCCTGCAATCCCAAAAAACATGCATTATTGTCCCTTTACATGTTTTACAACAATGACATCTGGAAGATGAGTTAGGAAACATTTTACATAAACGGAGTGGAGTAAGGTATATCCTGTGCATGAATTTATAATTTTGTTCAATTATTTTATTGCAGGACAATGAGGAAAAAACATTCTGGCAAATAGCATTCCACTGATCTTCATCAAAAGCACATCCCATATCCCTCTGTCATATGTTCCTAAGTGGGATCAATGAAGAGCTGTGATGGTCTAATAAAGCATTATAAATTACAGAGATTTTTCCTTTTAATGTTGTAGATTTCACCAAAATCTTTTCGAAATTTGTCAGCTCCAAGGACAGACGATTTTCTCTTTTCAGGGTATTAAATAATGGCGAATTTGTAAATATTTGTAAAAGTCCTGTTTCAGAATTCTGTATTCTGACATTAAGTCTGTAAAAGATTTGAGTGTTTCCTTTACAAACAAATGTTGGAGCTGACATATACCCTTCTCTCTTCACTTTGCGAACAAGGAACTACCAATTGATGGTGGTAGATCTGGGTTTGAGGATAAGGGGGAAAACCTGGAGATTTTGCCAAAATTGTGTTGTAAACTACATATGTTTTCTTTATTTGATGTAGTGAACTTATATTGTTTATGAATGGTAGCCAGGATGTGGAAATAGGAGTACAGAGTTCTTCTTCTATATCTATCCAATGTGCGTTATTGCGTTTTTGCACCCAGCTAATCAGGCCCTTTGTCTGGGCGGCCCAGTAGTACATCTGTAAATCTGGTAATGCCAGTCCTCCTTTCTCTCTAGACTTTGTTAAAGTTTTAAAAGCTATTCTTGGTAGGGAATTCCTCCAGATAAAAGAGGTTAACATTTTATTTATAGATTTGAAGAACGTTTTATCCAGATAACAGGGCAGTGACTGAAATAGATAGCTAAGACGGGGCAGAACATTCATTTTAATTACATTAATTCGTCCGAGAAATGAAATGGGGAGCATTTTCCAATGTTCTAATTCTTCCTGAATCTTTTTAAGCAATGGAATGTAATTTATAGTGTAAAGATCTTTAAGTTTTATAGCCACGTTCACCCCAAGATATTTAAAGCTGTTTTGAGCCCAGGTGAATGGTAAAATGGCCCTGAGTTTACTAGAGACTGATGAATTAATTAATAAAGCTTTAGATTTTGTCAAGTTGACTTTATAGCCGGATATTGTTCCAAATTTAGTGATAAGTTCTAATACTGCTGGGATTGATCGCTCAGGGTTGGTTAAATATAGAATTATATCATCAGCATATAACGAAATTTTGTTCTTTGTTTTTCCAATATTGATACCAGCAATCTCTTCATTAGCCCGTATGGCTTCTGCGAGTGACTCAATTGCCAGGTTAAATAAAAATGGAGATAATGGGCACCCTTGCCGACAACCTCGAAACAGATCAAATGTTTCGGTGAGGGTACCATTTACACATATTTTAGCTTTTGGGTTGCTATACACAGATCTGACCCACCCAATGCATTTTTCGCCAAGGTTAAATTTCTCCAAAACGGCAAACAAATATGACCACTCGACCCTATCAAACGCTTTTTCTGCATCAAGCGAAAGTAGTAAAGCTGTTCTGTTATGTAGGGCCGAGTGGTCAATTATATCTAATAACCTCCGGATATTGTCAGATGCATAGCGTGCTTTCACAAAGCCGGACTGGTCAGAGTTAATGATCTGGGGCAACAAGTCTTCCAGCCTACGTGCAATTAATTTTAATAATATCTTAAAGTCAACTGGGAGTAACGAAATAGGGCGAAATGACGCGCATTCAGCAGCATCTTTGTCCTTCTTATGTATTAATGATATTATTGCTGTCTTCATGGTGTCAGGAAGAGTTCCATTTTCAAAGAAGTCTGTGATCATAGGCATAAAAAGTGGCTCAATTTGCACCCAGAAAACCTTATAGAACTCGACTGAATATCCGTCTAAACCTGGAGTTTTTCCCGAGGGCATTGACTTAATTGCTTGTAACACCTCATCTGCTTTACTTGCTTTTAACTTAATATTTTAAATTTTCACACTTGGAAGACAGGTCTTGTGTTAAATGATCCCTTTTACTTTTTTGCCAAGTCACAGAAAATGATCCCAAACACTATGGAAATCAACTTTATATGCGTTCATCTGATATATGACTTTTTAGTGACATAAATGCAGCTATTCAATTATTTGTTTTTAAATCACAGAAGCATTCTTCAAAATGTAACTGTACGAGCAAGTATGAAAAAATAGCAAAACATGATTTGGCTGAAAACTCTGACAAAAGGTTGTTTTTTTTTAAATCTTTATTTGGCTGTTGCGTGTTAACTTTGGTGCACAGTGATTAAAAATATGCCGATCTGAGTGCAACATCATATGCATCAACCCTTTTGAAATCTGGAGCAAAATCACTTTTCTTAATTATTAGTAGATTTAGAAAATTATTTTTAAAAAGCTAGGGAAAAACACAGAAAAGCTCTGAAAAAAAACTGTACTTTTAATTATCATAATTGAATATTTAAAATTATGTAACAGAATTATTATACTTTTCAAGCACTTTTTCAGGGTCATTTAGTTTTTTTTTCCCCTAACTTTCTTCTTTTTTGTACCTTCTACTAATTTCTTCCTACGTTTTGGGTCATTTCTTCATCCATTGCTCATCGCCTTCTCTCCATGTTTTTGACAGAAATCAAGCCAATTTGCTCAGGTTTCAAAGGGTTAACAGCGGTTACACAGATAAAGCAGAGGAAGACACACACATACATTTATACGTTAAATAATATAATAATCTGCTGAGAAATAAATTGCATAGATATGATAAACAGTATGTTCTCCCAGAAATCGAAATAAGTTAAAGTCATCAATAAAACAGTAGAATATTATATACTTCAGTTTGCGAGTTCTATTGTGTCTGTTAGCATCATGTCAACCTCCTGTATGAGTAAGAATCAAAACTTCCAACGTGCACAGCTTTAAGGCCACTGGATAGCTCACTTTGTATTCAAAACAGTTTCATGGGGACATTATTAAGGTGTAACCACTATGCTGAAGAATACTATTTGGATTACTGTTGTGCAAATGATACAAAACCAGTGCTACAATTTTTGTTAACAGACAATATACAACATTTAGGCTGCAGTTTGAGTCATTTCTCAAAACTCCATTTTCTTCCATTAATGTCATTGTCTAATTTTAGATGCCATCATGTACATTTTAAGTGACATATTCAGGATACAGGCAACCTTTGAGACTTGTAAGACATACATGCTAACAGTACGTGTGTTTTGCTTGAGAGTCCAGACAAAGAACAGTGTTAGTACCTTCAAGTAGCTCGACTGTCTTTTTAGCTTTGCTCTTATTAGCTTGACTGACACACTGTACTTTGTACTACGACTTTAAGACCGCGTTCCTCTGTGTTTAAAGGAACAGTTCACCCAAAAATCAAAAATACATATTTTTCCTCTTACCTGTGGTACTGTTTATCAGTCTAGATTGTTTTGGAGTGAGTTGCAGAGTGTTGGAAATATCAGCAGCAGAAATATCTCTCCAATATAATGGAACTAGATGGCACTCTGCTTGTGGTGCTCAAAGAACCAAAAAAAAACCACATTTGGAAAATTAAACAGCAATGTCTTGCTCATTTCTCGCTCCAGAAATCATGACAGTCACTCAAGATAATTCAAATGTCTTGTTTTTTTGTTGTGCTTTGAGCACCACAAACTGAGTGCCATCTTGTTCCATTATACTGTTGAGAAGGCAGACATCTCTATATCTGATATCACCAACACACTGCAACTAAGACTACTATGATCTAAATTAATAAAAAGCATTACAGCTAAGAGGAAACATATGTATTTTGGATTTTGGGGTGTACTGTCCCTTTAAGGGCAGCCTTTTGAGTGTTTGACCACTGGAGGCACTGTAGAGCAGCAACATGCTGGAATGCATTGTATGTATCTTTTACTCTATAGGCAACCCCAGTAATGACTCTTAAAACCCGCAAATTTGTTAGCATTTCAGCACCTCAGGATGCCTCGTCTCGACGTTTTTTTGTTCGTTTGTTTTTTTCTTAATAGGGTTTTTGGTTAAACGCCATCAATAAGGTCTGTAGTAACACAATCTTAAGAGACCTTCACATTTTCTTCTGACATTAAACTACAAAAGTAAATATCCCACTTGCAAACTGAGTTTCATGTGCTACAAAAAAGATGGTTACTAACAAGTGGCTAAATCAGACTGCTTTACAGTGTCGCAGCAGTGGCAGCACGACTGTAGTGTAGTTAGTTTTAGTGATAGCTTTTACTATTGGTGACTACATTTAGGCTTCAGAAATCCTAAAAGCAGGGTTCTTTCTTAAAGATGATCTTGCTGAACAAAACATGTGAGTATCACAAATGTTCGTTTGTCACAGAGCCTATTTTCTGCAATGATCCAACGGAAAAATCCCACAGGCTTTTTGACAGGGGAACCAGGACGATGTTAGCTTGCAGGTTGGCCTACAGGAAAACATCATCCTTGGGGCACTTTATAAGCATGTGAAAGAGGATACAGCACATTACAATTCACGTTTCAAAATATTAAAAAAAGGAAATTTTGTATGAGGTAGTGAATGCATCCCATGTTTGTTATACCTTGAGGGTACAAATAAGACTCTTTTTTATTTATTTATTTTTTTTCTAGAAAATAATGAATGTTGAATGATGTCAACTCATAAGTCCCATTTCAAAATGTTTGATAAATGTGTGGAACATTACAGTCACCACTAACGTGACATCACTGCTGGCAGGGTAACAGGAGCCGCTCGGCTTTTGAAGGTCACACGATGACAGCTCACTGAACACAGGAACTGAGGGCCTCCTGCTGTCACTTGGAAATGGCCTGCTTCTCCATCCCAGCCTGAGTCATGAGCTCCGACACGTTCTTCTCCAGATCGTCAATGCGGGTTCCCATCTCATCTAGTGTGAAAGTTAAGGAACAACCTGCTATGACTTGTACATGTTTTCCAATTAGAACCAGACAGCAACAAATACTGATACATTATATAACCCTTAGCGCTTTTCATTCTTCATTTTTTGATTATTTTGGCTGTGTTAATCCATATAGCATACATTTTGGCAAGGTTATGTATTTTTGCTTGATTTTGGAATACTGTTAAGTGCAAAAAGTGTGCCATTGAAACCCATTTAAAGTGCAATTGTTGATCCGACAGCCATCAAGCATAAAAACATGCATTGTATTATTTCTGGGTGTCATTCTGAGCTTTTGCCTTGAATTTGTCATTTTTACTATTTTCCACCTGATGAAGTCATTTTTTTCAATACCATATTTGGCATAAGAAGAAAATACATGCTATTTTCATTAGGTGCACTGTCACAATCAACGTTGCTGCATGTGACATGTCCCAGGCTGTGATAATCCAAAAAAAAAGAGTATATTGAAAATAATTCTTTTTTTCTTTTTTATCATCTAGACACAGTGGCATTGTGACAAAAAAAATGGTATTTAAAGGGTTAAAATTCTGAGAAGTAATGAATATTTGGCATTATTAAAAAATGTTTGATCATTAATAATCGATTAAATAATCATACACATGATGGCATAACACATGATAATGATACAAGACTGAGGCTGAAGTTTTGTGCTAAAGAAAAAATCATGTCTTTTTACCATATTTGGCATATGAAGAAAATACATGCATTTTCACGTAGTGCACTGTCACAATCAATGTTGCTGCTAATCATTGACATATCCAACCACGGTGGTTAATATATATATATATATTTATGTGGCAGTAATGTCACAGCATCCGTGCATTGCCAGTTTACACAGTGAAAGAAGGGGTTGTTTTCAAAAGATTACACTCTGGATCCCGGTTTCAAGTTTGCATTTTCAGGCCCCGAAAACGCTAATGTTGTGCGAACGAATCCAACTGCAGTCACCATCATGATCTATACTCCGGCCCTCCCCCTTCCTCCACCGCCCACATGACACAGGCTCTCACTCAGCCCCAGAGTCTGAAACATTACATTTATGTGAGGCTAAATCAGTTTTTATGCGTTACATTAACGTACACTGGACTGGATTTCTGTACACTGCACAACATAGGTTAATTTTGTATTTAGGCTGTAGACACTTTGCACTGTAACTCCAACTTCTGCACATCTGTGCTATTCCTCCATTGCACCTTTTGCACATATATTTTGTGTTCTTTATGTTCTGTTTTTTCATTTATATTTTTAAATTGCTTATGTCTTCTACTATTTAAATTAAATATTTTTATTCTTCCTTTATGTTAATTGTTTTGCACCAAAACACCAAGTCAAATTCCTTGTGTATATAATTGTACTTGGCAATAAAACCGGATTCTGATTCTGAAAGACGCTGTTGTGTAAACGGCCCCTTAATCTTTTAAAGGTCTTTACATGAGTTTTTTCATATATATTTTTTTCATATGTTGCATTTGACACATATATATCTAATGTGCACAATATGCATGTAAAGATTAAAAGATTCGCTAAAAAAACAAAAAAAAAAACTTGATGGGTTGAGAATGGTGTATTTTCCAGTAAACCACAGTTTAACATGATTTGAACGCCCTCAAGTGGCCGTGCATGGTACCACAGTTGTGTATGTGACAGGGGGGACTATGGAGAGGACATATCTTTGATCAGTAGTGCCCTCAGGTGTGTTTTAGCTAAAGGTACACCGCTTCCAGTCAAGAGACCAGACTACACGCGCCTTGGTAAACCGGAAACGCCCAAAATAGGCACATACAGTTAAGTTAAAAACCCTAACCGTGGGTGTAGATAGTTACAGTAAGTACAGGCTGTAAAAAGGATATTTTTGGACTCCAGCTGTTCAGACATGACTTGGAATCGTCCCTGAAGTCGCTGCATCGTTTCCTCCATCTAAATAAAACACAACACGTCCGAAAAAAGTATTTACGCAAATGTTTGTGTAGTTTATGCTTCAACAAAGCACATAGCTCACACGAGACAAACTTACCGCCTCTGTCATATCTTTGGCAGCTTTGCAGTCTATTTTGGACATCCTTTCTTCAACAACACACTAATTGTCCCATAGAATCCAAATGTTGGACATACAATGCGAGTACGGTTGTTAGTGTGGTGAAACAGGGCAGTGTCCGAGCCTGTATATGTCCAAACTCAGTTTCCTCTCAGAGGTGTTAGCAGTGACTCCCATAACTTTGCGGTAAATTGAGTCGACAGAGTGAAAACAATGTGACTTCCGCTTGTAGCGTTCGGCATTTCAAAGTAAAAGTCACTTGATGAAAGCCTTGACGTATTGTTTTTCAGTTTAGTCCCAAAAAGAGAATAAAGAAATGGGCGGATTATGTGGAGCCAACATCCTGGCAAAACTCAACAAACAATACATGTTTTACAAATGTCTTGCGAGTTAATAAACACAATGTAGTTTGCAAATTATATCCATAATCTAATGAAATATTTTATTCTGCAAATACAAAAAGTACTCATCAATCAAATACATATTTCTACTACTTTATGCTTTAGAGACAACACTACATATTGCTCAATTACAAAAAAAAAAAACCCTCAAAACATTACTACATTGTGTTTATAGTAATTGGTATGGCATTTGTAAAACATGTTTTGTTTGTGAAGTGTTGGCAGGATATACCTCCACACTGTATATTTTGAGAGTATTCTTTGCTGAAATGTATTTGAAAGGCCTTTTTCCTTTATTTTTTTTTAATTACACCATTTATCATAGGCAGAAACTGTGGAATATAGTTATTTATGGTGGAGGGAGGGTCATGTATTTTCTCCTTAGTCACTCAGGAAGGCTTGAGGAAAATTATTTGTAGCTGACTTTATAAATAGCCTGTATATAAGTCACATCCTCAACACGCTCCTTCTCTGATAAATAAAGTACAGTCCCTCAAGGGTTGGAAACATTTCTGAAATGCAAAATATGTAGCTACCGCTAACAAAACATGGCAGACGGCACTACATCAAATTGTTTTTATTGATGTGAGTCGTTCTCTGCAACACCCCAAAGCATGGGGCGCAAATGTCATGTCATACGCTTTTATTTTGAAGGTACATCTGACTGAGCTTCCGGTCTCATGCTAACTTCCTCTGACTAGCTTGATTTTTGACATCCGTATTCACTTTGAATACATGGTTGCATATGGGCAGCAGTCTTATTAACTCTTTGTAAACTCGTTAATCCAGTCAGACAGGTCCCTGTGTGTTCTGTGAGAGGTGGAGCAGCAGGAGCAGCAGGAGCAGCAGGAGCAGCTCTCTCTCCCCACACTCAACTTTGCTTTTTTTTTTTTTTTTTTTTTTACATAAGAGATTATCCTGGATCCTAGCGACAGATGAGAGATGAGAGACTGTCTGCCACCACTGTTACATAACTTTCATTAAACCTTTATAAATCTGTATAATCTGGATTTCGTGCCTATGACAGTCGCTCATGCTTAATATGTTAAATTTAAACTCCAATAATATTAGAGAGACCTGTTATTTGTGTGCAGTGTTCAGAGTACTGTGAGTTGCACAATAAATCAACTCAAATAAACCAGGTTGCATGAAATATTTAAGAAAATGGAGCTCTACCAACACGGCAAAAACAGGGGGAGTGGGATTTTCTATTAGGCCTCTCTGCAGTGGATGCTACTCTACAATACAATATTTATTGCATGCAGCAATGCCAGATTTAGTCAGCATGGGAGTGCAGGGAAAAACAATCTATGGGCCTCAATGAATCCCACTTTTCCTGTTTGGTAATCTGTTGTTTGAAAGCATAACATTTAATTTTTGTAAAGCATTTTTATCGATAAATCTATGAATGTGTGTACCACTTAAAGAGTGTTTCAGTTTTTTTAGATTTTTTTTTCTTTTTTGCTGAAGACATTTTTACTTGTCACAGTACAAAAACAGCACAATACCCTAATGTTAGTAATAATATGGCTGATATGCCAGCTGGCCTCCAACGTCATTAGATGATATTTGGTTGAATTTTGGTTATGACCAAAATTTTGGTTATGACCAAAATTCAGTCAGAAAAATGTTGACTTGACGTAGAATACTTATGACAGATAATAATGATATTTTGCTGGTTTAAAGTGGTACTGTCAGGTAACCAAAATCCAGTGGATTCCGAACGTCTCATGCCGACGTCATCCTGTTGTAGAAAAATGAAATGTTGATGTACACACATTAAAATTTAGCATCGACAGATATTTAAAATATCGTCAACATGATTTTAATTTTAATTAAAAATTAAAAAAACAAAACAAAACAAAAAAACCCTGACATTCAAAATAGAGTCAGAGCAAACAAAAAGACAGCCAAGAACAGTACAAAAACAGAACGATGAAATGTTAAAATTTACACACACTGTATTCTCCTATTATTGGTTATTTATTAGTCTTATTTGTTTGCAAGGTTGTTTATTTTTTCTTCCCATTATATCTTGTTTTTGTTTGTAATAAATACAATGAACCTAACTATAAGAATAGGTATGATAACAACATTTATTATTATTATTATTATTATTATTATTATTATTATTATTATTATTATTATTATTATTATGGGGGGGGGTTGCCTAGGGCACAAATTGTGCTGAGTCTTGCACTGCAAGCAAGAACAATATGGAAAAATAATTAATCCGTGATGAAGCTAAATAAAAAATTATTTATATCCATACTCTTCCAAACTATTGATAAGGTTAAACTGTTGACCACTGACACGCCAGAGCGAGGTCGTGGGTGAACTATCTTGACTACGTCGCACATCTTTGTCGCAGCGCGTGACGTGTTACGTTTCAGGAAGTGTGGGCTTGACCAGAGAAGAGAAACCAAACACACTGGGCCGGTCAGCGAGGAAACAATTGTAAAAAAAAGAGACCTAGGACAAAAAAAAGAATGCTGATTTTGTTCCAAGTTCCTGAAAATTTCAAGGGCTCCTCATACAGTTTCAGGAACATTTGGAGTTTCTTCTTCTGAGTTAAGTGCAGCGTTTCAAAGAGCGCGAGCTAGCATCAACACAAGTACTGACTCGGAGAAATGGGACGCATTGAGCACATTAGCAGCCGTGTCCAGCACTGCAAACACTAGTCAGCGTTGTTCTGTCGGTGCTGCGCGTAACATATTGATGCTCTCACTACTTGGACTTTCCTCACATGTTTCCGTAACGTTAGCTCGTCGTTTTTGATTCACTGCCTAGCTTGTGATGGCGTGGCACTAGCTGCCTCTTTGTGTAACCGGTGTGTGGACTCTGCATGGAGAACACGGATGTTCCTCTTTTTACAAAGTCATTACAAGGAACCAGAGGAGGATAACAACCTTAAAACAGCCTCCACTGAGTCTGTGACAGCCAGCTGACATCATTCCACAACTTGTAGCCCCGCTGGTGGACTGGTGAGCAGCTGAACATGGAAGATGAGGTGTTTGACCAGATTGTGTTCGTGTTTCACAACCTGGTGTCGTGGATCGCTGCTGGTGCCATGGTGTTTGGTGGACTGGTGCCCTACATTCCCCAGTACAGAGACATCCGGCGGACCCAGAATGCAGAGGGGTTCTCCACATATGTGTGCCTGGTCCTCCTGGTGGCAAACATCCTCCGGATACTCTTCAGGTGACAAATCATTCCCTCTCTGCTCTCTGAACACCAGATTAGCTTCAGATATCGGTCAGTTTAACACGTGTTTGCCTATAAAACAAAATATACACGTTATGAAACAAGAATTAGGGTGTTTCTAGAATCAGTGGGAGATTCTCTGAAATTCGGGTTAAAATAGATCGTCTTACAAGCTTCCATTGCATTGCTGCCACCTAGTGAGATGATGGACACCAATGAGGACCAACACAGGAGCCATTCACACAAGTTACCACTGTACAGCAGTGATCAGATAATAGCTGCTGGTGGTTTGTTTGCAAAATTAACTTTGAATTAATTTGAACCCCAAGTAAACTGGTGGATGTAATATGATCATTAAGATTACAGAATTATTATATAATTTTAGGCAGTTTTTTCCAGGTCATTTCCTTGCTTTAAAAAAATCTTTGACATGAATTATTTCATTTCTTTTTTATTTTTTATTACCAGTTTTCAGGTACTTTTCTTGAACTTTTTACTTATTTCTTGCTGATTTTTGGGTAATTTCTTCTGTAATTGCTCATTACCTTCTTCACAATTACCCTTTTGAACCCAGAGTAAATTGATGCAATTTATTTTTAATATGTGGGAAAGGGCAATAAACAACTTGGTAAGAAATGTTCCACAAATTTAAAGCAATTAGTCGATTGAGTTCTTTTTATTTTAAAAAGCTAGGGGAAAATGTCTGGGGGGGAATCTTTATGATTATCATAATTACATTTTTAAAATTATGTTACAGAATTATTAGAAAATGTGAAGTAGTTTTTCCAGGTAATTTCCTTGCTTTAAAAAAAAAACAAAAAAAAAACATGTTAATAGCATAACACATTTTACATTTTAATTATTTTTATTACCAATTTTCAGGTAATTTTCTTTAACTTTTCTTGCTGATTTAGGGTAATTGCTTCTGTACTTCCTCAGTACCTTCTTCTCAATAGCTGCTGGTGGTTTGTTTGCAAAATTAACCCTTTTAACTCACTACTAACTGAGCAAACTGGTGCAGTTTATTCCAGAAATGGGGAAAAAATACAACGAAAATTTTCTACCTCCTTTTTTAATTGCCCACTCCTTTCTTCCAATGTTTTTGAAAGAAATCAGGCCACTCTATTCGTGTTTCAAAGGGTTGAATAATGGTTTTTAGTAATTATGAACATGTCACATGGGCCCCACACTATAAAGGGCACTGAAAAAACCCATACACCAAATTACTGAGCAGTTTGCACTTACCTATCATTGGCCAACTTATCCAATGTGGCAGGTGCTTCAAGAGTGAAAAAAGGTACAATGGGACCCTTCTGGGATTTATTTATTTTCCTCTGTGATATCATTGTGGAGGTTAAAAAATTCTTACAAGCTGCTGCAGCCAAGACCTCTACTTTAGTGAGGCTGTCTTTCCTGCAGCACAGATACTGTTAGAGAACATGAAAAGTGTGTGCTGGTGATGTCATTCTTGCTACATGTTATATAGTGAGCTCACACATAGTTTTCTAATTTTCTATCAGATTTGGCCGCTACTTCGAGACGCTGCTGCTGTGGCAGAGCATCATCATGATCGCCACCATGCTTGTCATGCTGAACCTGTGCACCAACGTCCGCATGGCCACTGAACTCAACACCAAGAGGCGCTCCTTCATAGGTCAGAAACCCTCTGCAGGGCCTCTTTACAGCACACATAAAGCTCACTTATCTCTGTTTACTGTGTGCTTTTACGTGCCGCTTCAAATGCTCCGTGTGTGGGAGTGTGTGGGAGCGAGGGTGAGAGAATGTGTGCCAGAGATACAATTGTGTGTGAGAGTATAAAAATATAATGAGAGCGAGCAGGAGTGAATGCGTGTGGGCGGGTGTGTGGGTGAGTGTTTGAGAGAAATGTAAGAGTGTGTGAATGATTGTGTATGAGAGTGTGTGAGCATGGTGTCAACAGGTCTCCTTACCTCCCACCTGGAGTGACCACAGAGCCGCTCCCTACACTGGCAATGTTTGAATAATCCAGTTAAACCTGCTTCAACTCTTTGTACAAGTGTTACAAACTACAAGCAGGCTTTGCCACGTAACAATACGGATGATTGTCGTTTGGGACGTGATGTGCAGAATGTGTGATTCAAACCTAATTGCCAAAAATCAGCCTACTGAAGCCAAAAAAACAGTTTTATACTGCACCAACGTAATTGTAAACGAACTGTCAGTTGCCTAAAAAGCCTGAAAGCTTCCCCACTTTTCATGCATTTCTTTTTGATTATTAGTAGTATTTACAATTTTCAATCAGTAGACCTGTCTAAAATATATGGATAATTTACATAATTTGCACAATTTAATGGTCCATACTTTAATAGGTAGTTTAGTAGTGAAAATATGATTTTACGAGAGTACCAATTTTTAAAAATGTCTCTGTAATACTCAGTAACAACTTGTAACCACATTCCGAAAAGTTGGGACATTGTGTGAAATGTAAACAAAACCTAAATGCAGTGATTTGCAATTAATCTTTTCTTTTTTAAACCTAAATTCCACAGAATATAGTACAAACACAAGATATTGAATGCTGAAAATGCAAAACTTCATTAAAAAAACAAACAAAAAAACCAAACAAGTATTCTGAATTTGATGTCTGCAACATTTTGAAAATGTTACCACTCTGTAGCATCACCTTTTCTTTTCATAACACTCAGTAAGTGTTTAGGAAGTGAGGACACTAACTGTTGAAGTTTGAAATTAAAATTCTTTGCCATTCTTGATTGATATATACCTGCGGTTTCTCAACAGTCTGCATCTCTGTTTTTGTACTTTTTCACTTACCTTTTTGCACCAAACATGTTCAATGGGACAGTCTGGACTGCAGGCAGGCCAGTATCATACTCAAACTCTTTTATTATGAAGCTGTGATGTTGTAACACAGGCAGAATGTGGCTTTGCTTCACCTTTCTGGAATTAAGTTCAGGGACATCCCTGAAAAAGACGTCTTGCGGATGGCACCATATGTTGCTCCAAAACCTGTATGTTCCTTTCAGCATTTATGGTGCCTTCACAGACATAAAATTACCCATGATGCCATGGGCATTACCACACCCCCATGCCATCACAGGTGCTGGCTTTTGAAGTGTGGGCTGGTAACAATCTGGATGGTCCTTTCTGTCTTTTAGACATTGCGTCCATGATTTCCAAAAATAATCTGAAATATAGACTTGTCAAAGCACAACACGCTTTTTATTGGTTTTTTTGGCCTTGCCCCTAATGTGCAGATTTCTCCAGATTTTCTGAATTTTATGATATTAGGGATTGCAAATAGTGAAATCCTTACATTGTAATTATGCATTAATATATTTGTTCTTAAAGTGTTAAATGTTTGCGACACAATTTTGTGTGGTGAATCTCAAGTTGTCCTTGCTTGTGAATTACTGAGCCTTTGGGGATTCCCCTTTCATGCCCAGTCATGAAACCATGGCCTGTTAAAAGTTAACCAGTTTAGCTAGGGATTATTCCAAACAAGTTTTTTTTTTTTAAGCAGTCTACAACTTTCCTAGTCTTTTGTTGCCTCCGTCCCAACTTTTGTGGAACATGCTGCAGACATTTAATTCAAAACGAGTGCATATTTACAAAAAACTATGAAGTTTATTATTTTGAACATTAAAAAATATCTGTCTTTGTCACAAAGTATTTGCAAATAATGCTTTCTTATTTTTAACTATGTTTTAGACAGCATCTCAACTTTTTTGGAATCAGCATTGTTGATAATAGTAATAGATCCACAACTATGTGTCCTTTCGTGCTCGAAAGAAGCAAGTAAGACAGGGGAAGTAAAAACTGTCCCCAGCTTAAAGTCTTTTCCCATATCCAATAAAGTTACCTAAACTGAGATGTAAGTGTTCCTGGAAGCAGAAGTCAGACCCACAGAGTGCCTTTTTTACCAGCCTTATAAAGTTATTCACTACCCTAAAGGCTGACATTGCTTTTTATGTGCATCACTCTGCACACAAACGGATAAGGAGCATCCCTCTGTGGTTTTCTAAGTCATGTGTTTAAAGCTGTATGCACTGCTGTGTTAAACTCCTGCTCCAGGATTGGATGCTCAGCTGTGCTCCGCCTCCCTGTGGCAGTCTGAAGACAAGGGAGGGACGCACACTTGAATAATGAGTGCTTTTTGTGCTATTGAATGAGTGTTTTTAACTGTGACATGAAATACGTCAGTAAATACCCCACTAAGCTGGTTACATGAGATGTCATCACCCCAAGCAAGGTTATACGGCCTTTTGTGACGGCGACGCTGAAGTCATGCAACTGTGGTCTGGTTCGTTTATAGTCTGACATTAGCTTTTTATGTCTGGCAGTTGCATTTGTCAATCAAAAATCATTTTAGACATCATAAATATTCATTTGCCATCAAGTTTATTTTCAGCAGTTATCCAAAATCTAATGGAAAAACTGGTGGTTTTTTGTTGAGGGAGCCTGGGTGACCCTAACCTACAGGTCGGCCCACAAAAAACTTCATCCCTGCAGCATTCTATTTGTGACAGTTGCAGCAAGTTGATAACAGTATGTTTGTTTCACATAACACAAATCACAATGGGGATAAAACATATAAAAAGTACATGAGAGGGTGTGGTAGAAACCTGTAATGGCACACCCAGAAAACATGAATAGTAAAATACAAATCAACACATTTAGTTAATAAAAATTCAAAGGTATAAGTTTAGGGTTAAAAAATATAGAAATGCAAATAATCATTTTGAATGTGTGAACATCAGTTTACAGGGGGATCATTCTTAATCCCAATAAGATGTTTTTTGACAGCAGCATCGTGCGCAGGCAGAATAATCCAGTAAATCAACATTTTCATTCCATAAGATAACTCCATGATATCTGATAGCACATTGACCATGGGAAGTGTTACACAGAGAAGTGATTGGTTGATGCTTTTACTTGGTGTGTAAAAGCGCATAAAAAAATGTTGTGTGAATTAATCATACAAAAAAAAGTCCCTGGTGTGTAAAGGCCTCAATCAGATAAAAAGTAGTTGTGCGGTCTCACCAGTTAATAATGATGACCTGAAATCTGCAAGCGACTGTGATCCAGTATTACAAAGTCATGCCACGCGCCGCAACCTGACACATCTGGGGTCACCTCTGGCTTTGCTGAAAAAAACAAAGAAAACCAAGCTCTTCTTTTCTTTCCCTTTTTTTTTACTTTATTTTTTGTTATCTGTAGCGACAGACAGTAAGGACGAGGAGATCAGAATCCCTAAGAGGATCTTTCTGGGTATGTACAGAACCTACTGTGTCTGCCATGAAACATCAGTCGTAGTTCATCTGCCTCTCCATCTGTGTGTCTCATGCATGATGACCCAGCGTGGCTCTCCCTCCAGCCCAGCCAACACTAACCGATGACTAACACCATTTATACCTCATGACTTGATCGAGCATGAGCTCATTTCACCCGCATGTAGTCTTGCTGTTGCATCCTTGTTTGACTCACGAAGCATTTTTACCGTCCATCCATCGTAGCCGCCGCTGTCATGCTTTCAATGCATGTGACACTTCACACCCTCAGTGCAAATAATTGTTTTCAATGAAAAACCTGTGTGAATGTGAATCTGCATGCATTGTTTGTGCTTGAATCTTTATATGAAATAACACTTTAGGGAGAAGTCAAATGATTTTAGATATTCTCACATAGACAGTGCATCAGTAGACTAATGTGTTAATAGTACAATGTTAAGTCTTTTACTGAGCAGTTTCTCTAACTTTTTGTTTTTGCTGTTTGAAATGCTTGATATTAGTTCTCAAACAAACAAAATGTGTTTCTGTGTGTTTAATGATCCCTAAAGTGGTGCATGCTTATTTGATCCTGCCTGAAATTTGAATATAAAGCGTCTTTTTAATGGCTGATTTATGCAAATTGATGTCATCTTCTAACCGTCTTTGTAAAAAATGATTCCTTGAACTACACTCTGTTTCAGCACATTGACCCTTTTATTATGGATTGCAGCTTTATAGGAGTAAAGGTGCTAGTGTCTGCTTAAAGGGAAAGTACACAGCAAAATAAAAAAATGCATATTTTTCCTCGTAGCTGTAGTGCTATATATCAGTCTCAATAGTTTTGGTGTGAGTTGCAGAGTGTTGGAGATATCGGCTGTAGAGATGTCTGCTTTCTCTGTAATATAATGGAGCTAGATGGCACTCGCCAAAAATATACATTTGAAAAACTCAATAGAAATGTCTCTTTCCAGAAATCTTGACCCAGTTACTAAAGATAATCCACAAGCCTTGTTGAGAGCAGTTTCATGTAGGAACTATTTTCTTTCTACCGAACTACACCTGCCAACTGTACAGGAGGAAGCATCTCCACATGGCAGTGGTAGACCAGCACTTCCTGTGTTCAGTGAGGTAAAATTACTGTATTTCTCAATGAAGTCTGGCTTTGAAGAGGACAGGTTTCACTTTCAGATCATTTTTTTTATTTTGATTGAAGATATCGAAAATTTTAGTGAAAACGTGGACTCCCATGACTTTAAATCATCCCGTTTTCATGTCCCTTTTTGGATTCTTGTTTCTTTGGAAGCATGCAAGAAAGACACAAGTTTTTGTCACAAATTCAATATGACACAGGATGAGTAATTAATAGACAAATTCTCACTTTGTGGGTAAAGTATTTGTTAAAATTCTCCTGTTTTACAAATGTTCAACATCACATGACCTGTAGTGAGTTTACACTGGCAAAGTGACTAATCAAACATGCTGAAAAAAATTCAGTGCTTGTATGCTGTTAATTTAGGATACTGTCCCACAATACAATGCACCAAGAAATGTGGGCACTGCTCACAGCTGCAAAAATAAGTTAAACAGAAGCATTTTAAGTAGCAGCTTGATTGATGTTTAAAGATTGCCTGTTTGTATACAATTGTGAAGTACATTGATTCCCTTCATTCTAAAAATACTTAAAAGATCAGTATAAAGTGCACACTTTATACAATAAGTTTACAATGTAGAATTAGGACACAATATAACAGGATTCCCAAGGTCATGGAAAACCTGGTAAAGTCATTGAATTTCACAAGCACATTTTCCAGGCAGTAAATGTCATAGAGTGAGGAAAAATCATTGAAAGTTTTAGAAAAGTTATGGAACTTTATTGTGTGTAGCGAAATCGTTCCAGTTATGTTCAACTTTGTGTATATAATGTAATATAACATAACAGCAAATTTACTTTCTGTAGCCGTCAATGTAACATAGCTCAAAAATGTGTCGATTTGTTTACCATCACGTACATTTCTTTATTTTCTCCCCTAATAATTTCCCCGTCCAGCTAAATGAAACTATGTTTGAATAGAGTTTGAATCTGATATATATATATATATATATATATATATATATATATATATATATATATATATATATATATATATATATATGTGGAAAAAAAAACACCAGGCAGGTTCGGCAAGAAAGAAAACAGATTTTGGACCTTTAAAAAGCCATGGAAAAGTCTTGAAATTTTGTCCATAAATATGTGTAAGAACTCCTTTATTAGTGAAGTAAGAGTTGTTGTACCTGAACTGGACACTAGATGGCAGTAGAAAACAATATTTGGATGTTGTCAAGAAGCATAGAGTGCACTTGGGTCGGTGTGGTTTAATATATTACAAATTCTCCTCGTGGGACTGACTAATGCACACTAGATGGCTTGGTATTGAAGTACTATTTTGTACTCTTTTTTTTTCAATCATTTTTTAAAATGCAGGAGCAGAGACAGTTTTTTTCCCCAGCATTGTGTCTCTCTGTGGTTCGGCCTGTTCCTGGCATCAGAGGAGGAGCAGGATGTCTCCTTGTCTCCGATGCCCAGATGTTGTGCTGCTGGCTCGGTTGTGCCCACGTGTTGCAGCTGGTTTTATGCATTGATCACTGAACTCTTCTGAGCATCATTAGAATTGTCAGAACGCTGCGTTCTTTGAGCGCAGCTTTGCTGGCATGCGCCGGCTCATTGATCTGTTAGTGGTAATATCAAGGTTGTTGTAGTCTGCTATCGATAGAACAGGAGGCAGAAGGAGGAGGAAAGTGAGGCTGAGCTGCGGATGGTTTAGACACGCAGCGCCACTTTAGAGGCCTAAAGCAACCACGGTCAGCGTCAGGGCTGTAAGATTTATATAGGATCAGAGATGCAGCAAAGCGAATTATAGAAAGCTAACAGTATATATAGCTGCCGAGTGATGTCAGTGTGCAGCCGTGAGGTGGAACAGGCTCACATTGTCTATCTGCAGTGACTCACCATGGTGGTGTTTAGTCAGCAAGACATAATCTCAACCTGTATGTTTCTCTTTTTGTTCAGTTTGCTCTCTTTATGTTCTGTAAGCCGTCACCGTAGGACAGGTCTGTCTTCATAGCAGCGTAGTGTCATTATCACACTGGGAGCTTCCATCAAACAGCTGGATGTTTGTTCTCAGAAACAAAAACACAGTGCAGCTACCTTTTAATTGAGCTTCATGGGATGCCTAAATTAGACTGCATAATAATAGTCATGGCTGTCTGTGAACCCTTTCTGTGAGACATTGTATTATATAATGTTTTGAGATAATATCGTGTAAGTGGTGGTTCAAAGTAGGCTTGAGCGGTATGAAATGTTTCATACTTTACATTTCACTGGGGTATGCTATATATAACCGGACCGCCGACAGTGGGTATACTACTTACTTTCAGCTTTTCAGACTACTAAATACACAATAGAAACCACTGAAATGTTAAGAACACTAATATTCTCACACCCATTTTCCTTATTAAATAGAAAAATACAACTGCACACCTTTTCAATTCAACTGTCTTTCGGTCACGGAAGACTGACAAGGCTTAATTGCCTCATTAACTCATCAAAAAACACTCCAAATTCAAACTTGACAGAAAAAAAACCCACACCCAAACCGTCTTGGAAAAAAATCTTTAATTCACCAAGTGAGATATAAAAAAACTTCTCCTCCTGTAGCTTTTCCCTCTACCACTAGGTGTCGCAGTGTCCTTTAGCTGAGCTGACTGTTCTGATGGTGCCTGCTGTGCACTACAACGATACTGAAATACATATCATCGGGATTTCTAAATACCCTGGTATGCCGTAATACCGCACTATCGCCCAAGCCTGTTTTAAAGAATGTCTGCAGTAGCTCAACCACAACCACACAGCTGGCCACATCT
This sequence comes from Plectropomus leopardus, assembly GCF_026936395.1. NCBI lineage: Eukaryota > Metazoa > Chordata > Actinopteri > Perciformes > Serranidae > Plectropomus > Plectropomus leopardus. The sequence goes on from NC_142192.1 coordinate 5,201,330, forward strand.
GTACTGTACAGTGTCGTCCTTTGTTGTAGGCTGCGTAGTTTTATTTTTAGACAGGAGACATCCTGGTGTCATAGCAGCTCAGTGTGACTTATACGGAAGAATGGCTGCCACAATCCTTTAAGGAGATTAAGAGATCAGATCATTTCGTGTGTCAGGTTCACAAATGCTGCCGACCACTCAGGTGGAGGTAAAGGGGTTTGGAAGGAGAAAAGAAGATGAAATACTGGTAGAGGAAGTTCAGACAGTGACAGTGGGGTAAGTTTTACTCTGTCTAACATTTGCCAGAGTCAAACTTCACTTTTAGTTATTTTTGAAGACCTGACAGAGGAGAAAACCCTGATTGGATTTTTCAAAATCTCCAGCAGCATATAAATGAATTTGTGTCAGCAAGCAAACCATCAAACTGAGGCTCTGCTCCATGATTGAAAATCCTGTATGCAAACTTCAGGGCATCTGTGGTTTCAGACTCCGGGGTGGCACGGCTGTCTGTCAGGCAGCAGCTCTGTCTTTCACCTCCACGTTCACTTTCAGCTCAGTTTATTGTTGTTTAAAGGGGCACTTTGGCAATTTCAACCAGCTTTCTAACATAACAATGAGGACAGTGTGCATAAATGTAGATTTGGGGGGGGCACAGGGGGCACATCCCCTTCAATATTCAGAACGTTTATTTTTCCACCACATAACATATTTTTTCAGATTTATCCTGTTCCGATGGGATCTGCCACAAATAAGCCCTGCCACTGACAATTGTACATATCTTTTTTAGAAATAGGGTCCCATGAGGGATATCAGAAGGCAAGAGACTTCGCCTCTCTATCGTTAGGTTAGGTGCAGTGCATTCTGGTAGTTGTAGGCTTTTCTACCTCTTGTGAAGTGAATGCCAAAGCCCTTTGTCTGGGTTTTTCTACTGTCATGTTGCACCATTTTTTAAAAGGATTTGTGTCTTTCTAGTGCATCGATAGCCCAGCTTTAAGAAAATACTATCTTTCCAGGATAATACTTCTTTAATAACAACTATCTTTATTGAAATAGCATTCAAAATTTAAAAAAAACAAACCAAAAAAAAAGGGAAAATTCACTATCCCTGTGCTGGTCTTGGCCTTGCTCACACACTCATCTTGATTATGTTACAATGATTGAGTGACTGCAGAGATGTTTGCCTAATGATAGTACAGGGGGTAGGTACATGGCAGTACAAGAGATTTCCATTTCTATCTATTGTGTGGTTTTGGCTCATTGCTCAGTGCGGTCCCACGGGGATTGAACCTGTAGCTTCATTGGGTCTGTCAGCTTAGAATGAATGACCGTATCCTGCAGGTGCAGTTATTCCCTCCCTTGGGACAGGAGCCCTAACTGTTAGCCTCAGTCCTTTTTGTCGAGGAGACTGAGCTTTTAGCCGAGGTGGCAGTGCAGGAAGGTTGCTGTGCCTTGGCTCAGCAGCAAAAACCCATTAGTCACTGTGAAAAAGCTCCCTGTCCAAATTTCGGAAAATGAAGCCCGTTGAAATCTGAGGTTCAATTTCCAGGGCCGTTATAACTGTCTTTCATAATAATATTCATGCGTCTCCCACAGGTGCTTTTGAGTGACAGCGAGCCATTATTTCAACTACCCCCATAGACTTTTCCAGGGCCTAACGGAATCTGGCAGGGAACAGTTGGTAAACAAGCGATTGAAATCTCCAACTCTGACCTGCATCTTCCTACACATGTACCACAACTCTGTGGGACTTCAAACCAGGCTGTGCACAAGACGTTTGGACATCACAGGCAGTCTATTGTGTGCAGCTCCAGTCTGTTCCCACACAGTGCTGCTGCGGCTGCCACACAGCTCGGGGATTAAAGAGGGGGAGGGGGATGTCCCTGGGTACAGAAAGCAAGACGGGGGGGGGGGCAGGGTATGGCTGAGGTACAGTATTGTGTAGTGGTCAGTATGGCATGATGTGACACACTGAAGCCTCCAAGATATTGTTTTTTACGTTGCTCAGAACAGGAGGCACATTTTCATGCATCTTTAAAGTGTGAACGCACAGGATTAAGAGATGATGACACCACTGCACTGGCAAGAAGGAATATAATCACTAAAACATGAGCCGGGAGATGAAGATTGTGCAAATAATTGAAAAGCATGTCATAATCACAATGGTGCCTTTTTTGTTTGAGCTAAATGTGTTTAGAAGTAAAGTGTTTGGTTCTTTGCAAAATCTCTGGTCACCAAAATAATTTGTGAGATGGAAATCTTGAATTTAACCACAGAGAAGATTTCATAAATTACCTTTCTTTCTTCACCGCCCATGCCCTGACAGCAAAGATTTTAGGAAACATTTAAGAAAAAGTATATTTATTTTTTTATTTTAATAGCTGAAAAAAGTTATCTTAGAAGTGCTAATTTATACTCAGTCTTTGCAATTATGTCCCTGTTATTGAGATTGGTAGTAGGCAGTGGTTCATTTCTTTGACAGTGGCTCATTTTAGGACAAATTTTAGGTCTCAAGAAGTTGGAGGTAATGTTTTTTTTAAAGGGAAATCTAAGAAAGTCGGAAATAACCCACATACTAAACTAAACGTAGTACAATTTCTTAAGTGAAAATTACACCTAAAGCTGTAGTTAGTTTATTTTTAGAATACATTTTGGACATATTTGCTGACATTGTTACTATATCTTTAACATAGTACATGAGTCATATAGTCCGTAGAAAAATCATATACCTTCTTTTTTTCCTTTCCCTTTTCCCTTTTCCCTTTATCCTTTTTTTTTCTAGAATTGACTGAAATTAAATTAAATTAAATTGAACTGAACTGAATTGAGTTGAATTGAATTGTTCTAATGGGAACCACTGTAGCTGATAAAAAAAAAAAAAAAATCAGAGCCGAGTCTCTAATGCAGCTGTTAATCCAACCAATTATTGCTAGTGAACTGTAGTGAAACTACAAACTACGCTAATCAAATATCAATCACGTTTCAGTTGCTGCATTATCTATTGCACACCTCAGATGTTCTCTGAAATGTATATTAGTGTACTGTTTTGCTGTAAAATGAGAGTTTGTGACCTGGCTGCAGTGCTGAATAAAGTTCACCAGAGTAGCAAACACCTCTCACCTGTGAGACTAAAAATTGTAATTTTACAGCAGCTTATTTACACATTTACACATTTACCAGGCACGGACCAACGCTAGCATTCAGTGTCTTATTTTTGGTCTTGTCCAACACCCATTCTTCTAGCTCTGTTTTGGGGGCTTTTTTGAGGCTTTTACACTGTAGAATTAAAGATAATTTAACACATATCTAACACTGTTTTGTATTTAGCCTTAGGTTGAACATATTGTTAGCTATCTATCAATGCAGCAGGCTAGCAAAGCAAAACATAGTAAATTTTTCCACGGCTCCTGCCAGCTACATCTACTGTATGTGTGTGTCGCTTATAGCCGGGGCCCAGTGGTATCGTCACTTGGAGCCATACGCCACGCGTGTCATGTGCAAGCTTCAGCAGCCAGGTTAAAGCTGAAAGTCTGCTTCAGTGCCCCTGATTCCCTCCCTCTGTGTTTGGCTGTTATCAGGCAGTGCCAGCCTGGTGCTACTTGTCCCCGATTCACACTCCTCTGCTGCCAGCAGGGCTCCACAGACACACCAGGCATCTGCAGCTCTAACACCTACAGAATCGACACTGCCATACAGTACACAGAACAGCTCTCACAGGATATTCTCAGTGTTGATTATACTCTGAACAGAAATACATGCCCTGTTACAGCTTAAGAACTGTTTGCAATGCGGTGGCGTCCTACATAGCTGTAAGGTTTTTGCACGGTGCATCTTTGTGCATGGAGTGCGTGGCGGGTTGACAGAAGGCTGTGACCCGGTCGAAATTGCTCTTTGGGTTTTATTTGGTTATGGGATTTGTTTAACTGGTCTTTCAGAAAGGAACAATTGGATTGGCTCAATATTGCGAAGCCAGCTTACCTCGCACTCATGCGTGCCTGTCATGTAGAAATGCCATCTAAATGTCAGAATCGGTCACCGTTAATTCTCTAATGAAACAATATTTCATTAAATCGGGAACTGAAATGTCATAAACACTTGCGTTCTTTCACTTCTGATTTTTTCAAGCGTTGAAAATCAGAAGGTTTGTTCAATTTATAATGATAATAATAATAATAATAACTTTATCTATATAACACCTATAGCACAAACAGAGTTTACAACTGCTTTGTCAAGCAAAGCAGAAATGCGATACTTAAGGCATACAGAAAGCCAAACTGTCCTACCGAACATAAGTGAGAAAGAACTAGGGTAGAGTTAGGATCAAATTAAAACAGAGCAAATAATGCAAGATGCAGGATGCAAAATATAAGTATAAAATAATAATGAAAAATAAAAATACTTAAATTATCAAAAGCAATGAAACCACAAATAAAAGGAAAGAAAATAAATAAAATATAAATACTTAAGTAAAATAAAGAAATATTAAAGACATTTTTAAAAAATGAAGTAGTTATTTAGCCATTCTTTAACCTTTTTAAACCTAGAGCAAATCACTTTTCTTGTATTTATATTTTGATCTCTTTTAAGAAATGTTCCATAAATTGCTTGAAGTTAGCAAAATTAAAAAAAAAAAAAAAAAAGCTAGAGAAAAATGCCTAGGATTAAAGGAAAGAAAGCCAGGGAAAACTATACTCATAAGTATCATAATTCCATATTGAAAATTATGTCATAGAATTATTATAAATTTTAAGAACTTTTAGGATTTTTTTCTGTGGTTGTTGTTCCTTTTTTTTTTTTTTTTATACAATTTTTCAGGGGATTTTTCTTGTACTTTTTGCTAATTTCTTACTCTTTTTTTGAGTCATTTCTTTATTGCTTTTTTATTGCTTGTTGCTTTCTTCTTGTGTTTTTGAAAGAAATCAAGCCAGTTTTCAGGCTTGATTTCTCAGTTGCTCAGGTTCCAAAGGATTAACAATGCTTGTTTTGCTTTATCTACTGTACAGGCCCTCCTCTGGAGGACTATACAGGCCTATAGGCTTCTGATGATGTGCCTCTTAGATAAAGAGATCCTCATTTAAACATGATTAAACGAATCGGCTCGAATGCATTTGAGGCTTGCAGAAATCCCATTTAAGTTGCAGCAGTGGAGAAACATCTTTTGCTCTCAGCCATGATTAGATTTCCATGATGAACATCCTATGCTCACACATTAAATGAAACAGAGAAGAAATCAGATGTAAAGATGTCTGACATTGCTTATTGCAGCTGTTCCCTCACTGGCTACAGTAGTACCTGAGGCGATCGAGGCTCCGCAGCCTTGAGATATTATCACTGCAGGATTAGTATTGGCTGTGTTGCTTATTACAGGAAGCTGCTGCTGTGCTAAAAATCTTTAATCATTTGCTTGGATAAAGGATGCACACTACAGGTGTTAGGGCAGAAAACAGAGTTTAAATCATGCATCAGTGTCTAGATTGCCACCCAGCCCACTACTGTTTGGAAAATACTGTAACCTCCTCTTTGGCTGACTGTCACCCCCCCTTCAGGGCTCCTCGCCACCGTCGCCCTTTCTAACAAAGCCACTCCAATGGATCCAAATCGTGTGCAGTTCAGACGGCCTATTTGCAACAGTGACATATAGGTTTTTTTCTCAGTACGAGAAGGAGATTTTGGGCGTTGTGTGAAAATTCACAGCTCAAGTGTAAAGTTATTTAAAAATGTTCACAATAATAGAGTGTTTTTTTTTTTTGCTTCCTTTTGTACAGCTCCAAAACCAGCAGACGGGATTAGTAGATAATTATTTCCTCCAGTGCTCCAGGAGAAGAGAGAGCCAGCTAATCTGATGCATACAGTTAAAGAGTGTAATACTGTCTCACAGCTGGCTAACTAACTGAAACCACAATTTGTGCGTCACGAATGTAGCAACATTTCTTACATTATATAACTATGACTAACAGGTAGAACCAATGTGGCAAATTATAACTGAAAAGCACAGAACAGAAAAAAAATGTATGAGCTGTTTTGATTTCCTTTAAAGATTGGGGTTTTTTTTGGCAATTTTGCCTTTATTAGATAGGACAACTGTGTGAAAGGGGAAAAGAGGGGACAACATGCAGCAAAGGGCTGCAAGTTGGACTCGAACCTGTGGCCGCTGAAGCAAGGACAGTGCCGTTATTCACAGGCTGCCTTCTTTATCCACTAAGCCACTGGACACCCAAGCTATTTTGATTTTAATGGCATTTTCTTCCGAGAGAAAATACTGATAAGAGCTTCGATTTAGTAGTGCACCTCCAAGTGTTTTTGTGCATAAACACACCCACATGTTAACCAGCACTGTTAAAATGTAAAGCTTCAACATTAGTGCTACATAATACTATACAAAGCCAATGGACTTGAACTCGTATAGCTCTTACCTTGTCGTTTGACCACTCAAAGCACTTTCAGAAGGTCACATTCACCCATTTACACACACACACACACACACACACACACACACACACACACACACACACACACACACACACACACACATTCACACACTGTTGGCTGAGGCTATCGTACAAGGTGCCACCTGCTACTCAGTTTTTTAACTTTCCTAAACAATTACACACCAAAGGCACGCCCAGTATATAAAACATATTAACCACAGCATGGTTAAAATGTGCAGTTTCAAGATATCCCCTTCATAATAATGTGCAAGTGTAATGTATTCATGGTTTGCAGAAGCGTACAGTGAATGCCAACTTTTTTTTTCTTTTCTGATGATTGGGATGTCCCTCCAGAGCCACATGAGACATTATAGACCAAATCACAGTGTTTATTTACAATAACTTTTGGGTAGAAAACCTTGTCATGTACATGAAATAAAACGTTGCCTCATTTGTTTGGTTTGCCACTTAAAAAAAGGCCTACAAAAAAAACCCTATATCAGTTTAAGTTATATATTTAGAATAACTTCACGACTGTATTCACTGTCAGACAGCCTTTTCTGATGGGGAACTGAAGCCGTTTTATTAAAACCACCAAACTCCATTGACATAAACAGCAATTTAACTTAGCAGGACACCGGAGTGGCTGGTCTGCTGTGGCTTATGAATACTGCATCCTCTGGTGTCCACGAGCTAGACTTTTTACTTTGACTTTTTTTCCCCAAAATTTCCTTTGGAGTAAAACCCTGTGATGTGTCTGAAGGAGCAACATTCATGTTGCATGTCTCCCTCTTTGGACTGTTTTACTTTACTGTCTTTAATTTTTCACAGGGGCAGTGCCAGTATGCCAGCACCGGCCAGCTGCTTCAGAACTCCCTTTAGTTGCTAGCTGATAAAAAATTATTATTTCTGTCGACTCATTCTCCTGTGTTGATCCCCTTTAGACTTTGACTGGAACTACTTCTGGTTGTGGAGTCGCTTCGTGGACTACATCCAGTGCGTGCTGGCCTTCACGCTGACGGCGGCCTACATCACCTACCTCTTCCTGGACTCTGCGCTGTTCGTGGAGTCGCTGGGCTTCCTGGCCGTCTTCACCGAAGCCATGTTGGGGACGCCACAACTCTACTGCAATTACCAGAACAAGTCCACAGAGGGCATGAGGTATGGATTTAATACTGTCTCTAACTGGGCAAGGGAGTGATTAGCCCTTAGGGACTGTGTGGTGTATTTTATGTGCTTATTTTTCTCCATTTTGTTTGATAATTCTGGCTGTATTCATGCATATGGCATACATTTGGGCGAGGTTGGGTATTTTTGTTTAATCTTGAAATTCCCATTTCATCTCTTACAAAAAGTGTAAAATACACTGTGTAAACAGAATTGATAATTCATACTGTTAAGTCCTAAAAATGTTACTACTTTTGATCCTACAGCCATCAAAGCATAAAGACATGCGTTGTATTATTTCTGGGTGTCATTCTGGGCTTTTGCCTTGGAATTCGGCAGTTTTACTATTTTCTACCTGATGCTGTCCCTTTTCACCATATTTGGCATATGGAGAAAATACATTCCACTTGGTGCACTGTCACAGTCAGTGTTGCTTCAAATCATTGACATATCCCAATAATCTACGTTGCATGTTGCATATAAAAAAAATTCCTTTTTTGTGATTTTTTTTTATTATCTAAAAACATAGTGGCATCATGACAAAAACCTGGCATTTAAAGGGTTAAAATATGGATATTTGATATTTATGATTAGGACTGATGTTAGTTGAAAAAAAAATCACTCGATGAAAGTGGAAAATAATATTTATGTATAACATTTTTAAAGCTTGATTTTGAACATTTTGTGCACAGAGTGATAGGAGTGTATGTAATATTAAAGCGGGGCCCTAAGGGTTAACATACTTCTTATATTTGGTCAAAAAAAAGCTCCAAATCTGCTCTGATCTGGGTCTGAGCTTTCACTGCGTTTCTTCCCTGATTGTCGAATCTCATCTCAAACCGTGTAAACAAACGGTGAATGCTGAAAGGTTATTCATGTCGCTCTTTGTGTTTCCCGGACTGTTTGGGCCTTGAGTATAATTTACCAACAGTCGGTCTGAAGGAAATCCAAACAAAGCTTGCATCCTTGATTAATGATAACGTCTTTATCCTGATGAGTGCTGTTTTATTTATGAGTGCCACTTACATCACAGGCGGCTTTGAGCGTGTTGCACTGTAGCGCACACTCGTGAGTGATGGCCCTGGATTATATTGTCTCACATATGATCATTAACGCCGACACATGCTTATTAGGTATTTCTGGCACCTGTCGAGAGGAAGTGAGGATGTCGCTTGTGAAAACTATTTATTATGCTCACATGACAACTGACCCACGGAAGTTTCTCCAAAGATCAATATGGTAATGAGGTATTCTGTCTTGCTGTATCCGCTGCTAATGTATCATTTTGGCTCATTACTGTTGATTTGTATCAAGTCTTCAGCTGTAATCAGAGGCTGTGACGTAAAATAGATTGTTGAAAGTGTATACAGTTTCAAAATCTATACCACTAGCTTTCTGAGCCGTAGCCCAGAAAATGGCTTTTTTAAAGTTTACACAGCTTTAAAAGTCCAGTTTATATTGGCAGATGTGGAATTTTAATATAATACCGTAAACCTTAAATTAATAGCCCGGGCTGTTACTTGCTTAAATCACTGAACTCAACAGGCTAATAATTAGGACAGGCGTCTATATGGGATGGACTTTTAATTCCTTTCACAGCAAACCTTGCTCAGCAAAGACTGAAATACAATCAAAGTATTCATTCGACCTTTTGAGACTTGGGCAAACTGGCTTTAATTTATTGAAAAACATGGGAAGAAGGTGATGAGCAACAAAAGAAGAAATGACTCAGAGTTTAGCAAGAAACAAAAAAGATATAAAGAGAGAAAATTAAAAAAAAAAATAAATACAAAGAAAGAGATTACATGAGAAAATGCTTAAAAATTAGCATAACTCTGTGGAATAATTTTAAAGATAATATGATAATTATGAATCTAGTTCACTGGACATTTTTCCTAAGCTTTAAAAAAAAGTCATTTGCCAATCTCCTTTTTGCGTCTTTCGGGTTTACTCTCCTGATAATACAGTCTTCTCTGGTGTTCACGGTTTCAGTAAAAGTGAATGATTGAATTGTAGAGAATCTTACCAAGATTTTGTCCATGTTGACAAAAGTTTAAACATATTGTGTGTGTGATCTGAGCAGCTAACAAAGGATACGTCCAGCAGGTAGCCAACAAACCGGTTTTATACAAAGAACTTCTATGAAAACTGCATGGTGACCAGACCGAAAGTCGTCAAAAGAAGCAGAAGCAGCAGTTAACCAGCAACTCCACCATTCAGCGGAGTAAAAAGTTTTTCCCAAAGGAGTATGGTGTTTTTGATATAACAGCGTTAAATCCCTGTCAGTAAGGGACGTCTTAGGGCAAGGTAAAGCAGTGAAAATATTCTAAATATAGCATAGGCTACACTTCAACTGACACTGACTTTTTTAAAAGTGTTTTTAAACTAATCAGTGAAGGCAGAGTTTGCACAGTGCTGTTTGATCGTATATACATGATGCAGTAGTTTTCTTTCTTTTTAAAAAAAAATATGTGCATTAAACAGACTTCAGAGCATATCAGACACAATACAAATATTAATTTCAAAATAGAAAAATGACATTTTTTGAAACTGTTTTTTTAACCCGTAAACAGAAAAAACAAACAGAAAAAACAACACATCGCTCACCCTTCACTCCAGGGTCACCCTCCCACCCACCCACCCACATGTCCTAGAAGGCATATTTTAGTAGCAGATGAGAGAAAGATGATAAAAAATAAAAAAAAATAAAGAAGAAACAAGGCAAAACAAAAACAAACAGATATTGAGATAAAGAGAGGTAGTGATCAGGATCAGAGATCCTCTGACTGTGTACTTGATTTTTTCTAGGTGGAGGAAGGACATTAGGTCCTTTAGATGCGCTGGTTTTGTACTCTGAAGTTAAATAATAGTTAAATAATATACTACAGCAACTAGCTGAAAGAGGGCATATCTCCACCTGCCTTGGTGGAATGTAACATACTTTTGTCAATAAATGGACTCCTCCCCATTGCTTGTATACTGGGATAAGGAAAGTAGTCCGATTAAATAGCCCAATGTAGCTATAACTGTAGCTCAACTTAACTGTGCATGTAAACATGCTAACTGTTCCTTTAAGTGTATAGCACTTTCACTTTTAGCCAGTCAGTGAGCCATAAATGGATTTACAAAGCATCTAACAGCGCCACAAGATTGAAAGCAGATATTGGCCGACAGAAATGTGATAAAGAGAAATGTTATAAAAAAAAAAGTAATTGGGAAGATCAAACTGATAATGTATGCATTAAAAGACTTGTGGGTGTGAGATTGTCCACAGAACAGGCCTGATAAAAGCTTCCTCTGTGTGTGTGTGTGTGTGTGTGCGTGTGTGTGTGTGTGTGTGTGTGTGTGTGGGTGTGTGTGTGTGTGTGTGTGTGTGTGTGTGTGTGCGTGCGTGTGTGCGTGTGTGTGTGTGTCCTGCCTCAGAGCAGTGTGTGTCCCCCCGTGTCTCTCTCTCTCTGCTGGTTGGCTTTCTGCAGCAGACAGATAACGGAGCTCCAGCAGGGCTGCCTGTCCACTTAACCGGCCATGACAGCTCCCACACTGGGCTTTCCATACCCTCCCTGTCCCATTCTTATTTATTTTTTCATTTTTTTTGGTATTTGCTCCCCGCCCGACACTTTGCCTCCCACCCTCATTGTTCAACGAGCTGTCTACAGTTTGTGCTTTCAGGAGGAATCTATCATGCGATACGCTTTTATTGCTGAGTCTGTTGGATTTCATGATTTATTTTGTGATTAACTGCTCTATCTGCCTTTTTGGCGGTCCCAACTTTCCATAACGGTTTGAGACAGCAGTTTTGCTACGCAGTAAAATCGGACAAGTTATTGTTACTTAAAAAAATAAAATCTAGGAAACTGATTAAAAAAATGTGGAAATGTGAAAAATGTAATTAAAAATAATTATTAATCCTAATTTATGTTGAACTTATATCTAATTGTTATTATTATTTAAAATTAGGTAATATATACATAATTTTGTGAAGGTGTTGCAATTTAACCCTTTGAAACCTGGGGTCAAACCATTTTGTTCGTGTTTCGTTCAGACGCCTTTCACAAGCTATTTAACACTTTGAAAGCTGAGCAAATTAGTTTGAAATGTTTCAAAATTACAGTGGAAAAAGTAATGAGCAACAAGAAATGTCCAACAAATTGCAAGAAGTTAGTAAAATAGGAAATTTAAAAAAATATATAAAATAAAAAAAGAACAGGAAAATGTTTTGAAAAATATATTTATAATTTATTTATAATTATAATCATTCTAATTATATATTAAAAGGTATGTCACGTGTAATTTTTTGTTACTTTTTTTACTGTTTTACTAATTTATTGCTAATTTTTTTTTTTTTTTATCCTTAACCTTATGTTGTGTTTTTGAAAGGAATCAAATCAAGTTGCTCAGGTTTCAAGGGTTAAAAATGACACGTTTAATTAAATCAATCTTTTTTATAGTTATATCAACTTTTAGTCAAGTTATACCGACCAAGTATACTATCATATATCTGTATTCTGCTGGTTGCAAACTAGTCAGTCATATTTGTATTTATTAAACATACAAATACATTTCAAGTAAACTTAACAGATTTTACTGTAAACTTACTGTCAGTTAAGGTGGACATAAGAGTATCTATAGATATAGACAGTAGCAGTGGACAATATCTGTGATTATGCCTGTACCCTATTTCTTGTAATTGCTATGCATCATGCTCTATTTTTGCTACTGTAGAGTCCTCCTCCTGACAACAAAACCTAATGATTGCTATTGATGTTTTTGTAAGAGCCCAACAATTTTCTGCTGTCAGACCCAGCAGCAGATGCATCATGTTGTGTACATTTGACCAGTGGATCACCAGACAGCACAGTTGTTTCAGAAATACAAGTTACATTGCCCAAATAGAGTTTTTAACAATCTCCTAAACACTTAATTTCATTTTACACTTGCTTTTAAAAACAAATTTTAATTGTGTGCATGTACAGATGATGGCACCGCCATAGCTCGTGATAATCAAATATGATGTCACACTACCTTTTTATAGCATCAAATAACTAATTAAACCCAAACTCACTGGAAAAACAAACACTTGAACAAACATTAGTGCCACAAGAACAACCTAAAATGACAGAAACCATCTTTGGGAAAAATTTACTTGACACGTACTTTGGTATTTTGGTTTGGCCCATTAGCTGACATGGACGGGGCAGGCTTTATGACCTATACTGTAGGGGGGCGAAGGATATGTTTTAGCTTCACATTATAGGAGCTACATAGTTACATAGTTATGTTGTACATCTTTATATAGAGTTTCTGGTTTTAGTTTGCAACCCTTGATGCATTTGGTGACACCTGTGATTTTCCTACAAACAGCAAGTACATTTAAATATTATAGTGGTGTGAGTACTTTTCCACACAGCAGCACAACATAGTAAAGTTGGTCCTTTATGTTGTTGATGTTTAGTTTGCAATAGCAGTAAATACTGCTCTGATACTATGTGAAGACAGCAAACAGTTAACAGTCAGCACATTTACATGCACAGTTTAGGCGAGTTATGGTTATAGCTTGATAATGATTTTTGATGGTCTGATGGTGGCATTATGCCCCCTTTCGTCTTGTTGCTACATGAACCTGTATTATTTCTACAGTCTATAATATAGACTGGATCACAGTGAAACTGCTGCCTCCCTCAGCTGTTGTGGAAGGTAAAGAGGAGAAAATATTCAAATATAGTGTACACTTAAACTTTTTAGGTGTCTAAAATATGTATGCTGGTATTGTGGGACTGTTCTTTATTTATCAGAGGAGGGGGTGGCTGGGGTGTGACTTTTTTATTTAAAATAAATACAAAATACTACCTTTTAAATTTGTTCCTCACCTAAGCCAAAATTAAAAACACACAGCTTAATGTTTTTGAAAATGCCAGACCCGTTTTGTAGCACCACTCTCCCCCCTCATAAATAACGAACAGTCCTTATCCCTTTCTACTGAGGGAGGCAGACGCGGCAATGAGGAGCATGCGGAGAACGGCAAATCTGGTTAAAGTCTGACTGAGGTGTTTACATGATGGAATAGCTCATCTTCCAGTTGCATTATCTGGGTGTGTTAGTCCCATTTTAAGAAATTTGATTTCGTACAGTTTTGTCTACATTTACTTTTACATATATGTTAAAAGTCCAGTTTTGGTCGCACCAACACAATAATTGGACTTTGACAACATTTTAATACATTGAATAGCTGTTACAGAAAAAAAAAAAACTTAAATAGATAAAAATGATTAAATTTAAAGTCTTAAACTGATTTTTGCTCTACATCATTTCAAATTCAATCATTTTATTTTGAAAGGCAGCAGTTATTGAATATTAGAGATACATTTAGAATGATGTGACTCTCCGATAAAGGTACTGCAGTATGTATTAGCTAATATGATATAAAAATGTTTGTTTTATGTCCTCTGCAAGATTTAAAGGTCAAATTAGGGAAGATAGTGTTTTGTGACTTTTGCAAATTGAATTTGGGAAATAGAGTCAAAGTAATTCTAAAACATTGCAATGCCCAGGCAGCCTGAAGTGTCATTTCCTCTTGTCACTTCTTTTGTCTTACCCTGCAACATCTTCTGCCAGCCATCAGCCGGCACAGATAAAGCTGCCATAGGAGGCAGGGGACATTGTCATTTCCAGTTCTGTTTATTGTTTGTGTGCTCTCCTCCCTCTGTGCACAACCTGTTGAGTCCGGTAGGCTGTTGCTAGGTTACTTTACCCCAGCACCTTGTTCAAGGTTTCCGTGTGTGTGTGTGTGTGTGTGTGTGTGTGTGTGTGTGTGTGTGTGTGTGTGTGTGTGTGTGTGTGTGTGTGTGTGTGTGTGTGTGTGTGTGTGTGTTTTCAGGCACACAAAGCTAAAAAAGTGAGGATGTTCTGCTTTCAAAGTGCTCTTTCTACTTGTTGAAGGTTCAGCTTTAAAGATCAGCTTTGTGTCTGTGCTGAGGGTGTGTCTATGCATGCAGAGGTAGAGGTCAGGGAATATATAAATGTGTGTTTGTGTGAATGAATAAGTGCACACGTGCATTTTGCAGAGACAAAAACAGACAGGAAAAGTGAAGCAGACTGCCCTTTACTTAACAAAACACGAAACAATATGATGCCATGCAACACACGTGTATATTTAAACAGACCCCTATTTAACGGCCCAGCCAGTTTGCCTGTTCTCCAACTGGAGAAACATTTGTAACAAGTGTCAGACTAGTTCCATCGCCTGCAGTATGTATCTTCACTAACTTATATATCCTCCTATGTAGGCAGCTGGCGCAGGGTTGCCAGTAGAATGAGTCATTTTGGATATCCTCAGTATGTATACACAACCAGCACTGCACCGTGACACACTGTCAGACAGGCAGAAGCAAAACAGTTTTTAATAATGAAATATGGATAGAGTTCAGGGAGGAGGGTTATGAGTCCAGCGTTGGAGGCGTTTGTCCCATGAGGACGTAGCTGAAGGTTCGCCAGTACTTGTCTGATGCTAATTGACCCCCTGGTTCTCCGTTAACCTCACTGAAGCTGTTTGACACCACCACATTACCATAATGGGTCCCCAGAGGTTTGCACTAATGCCACTCATACATTGAGGATGTATGATCTATTTTTTGACCCCCTCTGTCATTTCTCTCCTCTAGTTCTCTCCTTCTCCAGTTTAACTTGTGCAGTTTGCATAACAACATGGGCAGATTTTACAACTTAAAAGTCAATACAACTTAAAAATACAATTATTTTGAAGTAATAGACAAAAGCTTGGCTTTTGATTTCTGTCCAAGGACTGTCAGTTTTGTTGTCTGAAATGACAACTGTTGCAGGCACTACCTCCCCACGTGATGGCATGACGATATAGAAAACGTGTAGAGAATTAAATAGAGTTGTTTTTTTATTGCAGTGTCCAGCTCGGCCTCATATTAGAAGATTTATGTGAAAAAGTGTAAGACCACACTGGTATTGGTTATATTATAACCTGTGTTTGAATACTTAGCTCATTATAGATAAGCAAAAGTAAATCTAATCACCACAATAAATATTGGCATTGTATGTTTCTGCAAGCCGTGGATACAGCAAAACTTCAATTAATAGCCTGAGCTATTTTTTGCTTAAATCAGTCACCTCAGCATGCTTATATAGACAGGCGTCTATATGGGATGGGCTTTTATTTCCTTTCACACAAAACTGTTGCTCAGAAATGATGGGAAATACAGTCAAATTATGTAGTTTTAATAATTATTTTTTTAAAACCTGGTCTGATTGGCTTTATATATTTATTTATTTATTTATTTTCAAAACATGTGAAGAAGGTACTAAGCAACAAAAGAAGAAATGAAAAAAACCAACTAAAAATTTGCAGAAAAAACTTTAATAAAGAAAAAAAACAAGAAATGGAGAATAAAACCAAAAGAAATCTTAAAAATTATAATAATTCTGTACAATCATTTAAAATATATAAATATGATAGGTATGAAGACATTATTTGTTAGCTTTTTTAGAAATAGTGTCCTACATCTACTAATCTCTTTTTTTTTGCGTCTCTCTTGTTTACTGTCGGCAATAATGTTATCTTTAGTGCTTATGCTGCC